>NW_010431833.1:0-9316 GCF_000710305.1 Buceros rhinoceros silvestris
AGGAAGCTTCAGCTCAAACCAGGACACATGGCCATGGTATGGCCATTTAAAGAGTAATTCATCATGGAGATGGAAGATAGTTCCCTTCCTCACTTAGGATTTTTCTCCCCTTTATTTCTCTTAATTTTATATCTACCCTTGAGTAAAAGTTTAAGGGTCTCTGAAGAATGTGCTGGAAAAGTCTCAGAATAAGCACACCCAAAAAGCACTAAAAGCTAGTTGAAGTGGCACTTTCTTCTTTCAGGAGCTCAAGACAAATTTCTAAACAAAGCTCAATAAAATTTTGGTAAGATACGGGCATCTCTGCAAAATACTCATGTGGCTCCTGAAAATGGATCCTAACTCAGTCATTTTTAATAGTTTGCCTTAACACTTTAAAGCAAGCTTGAATTTTCTAACCTGCAAAGTCATCTTAATGAAGGTGAATGACGACTAAGTTGAATGAAACCACAGTGAAGGAACCTTTCATTGTTCCTTAGGAATAAAACTTGCCAATTTAAAATCCTTACACAAAGCACATCCTCATTCAGCTCCAGTAAGAGAAAGCAGAAGCTGTTTGGGTGTGACCTGCTACGTCACTGAAGCTCAGGCTCATTTTTTAAGCATTTCAGGGATTCTGGGCAAATTCTAGCAAAAGACCCCTTTTTGCTGTTCCCTCATGACAGCAAGATCTGGCTCATGTACCCTTTAGCATACGAATCAGACTCAGACTGCTGACCAGGACACAGGTCTCCCTCAGGATGATCATACCTCGCCATACCTGACCCTCCCTAGGCATAGAGGTAAATTCAGCTGGGCCCCACCAGAGATGAGACACAAGGTCTGAAGGGCTGTCCATCAGACGCAGTGTAGCATTGCAGCCATGCTTCCCTCCTAGGAGAGGGGTTAAGCATGAAGAAAGGAGAACACAGAAGAGCACCCGGCCACCTGTTGAGGCCTCTTTTGCCAACATTTGGTAAGAAAACGATGGCTATTTCCAAGAAGATTCACAAAGTGAGTGGACGAATGGAAAGCCAAGATGGGGGGACACCAAACTGGAAGAAAAACTGAAAAGAAGAGAAGCTCTCGGAAGCATTGAGGAGTTCAGTCCAAGTTTGTTGTCTGCTCCTAGAGCCCTTTACCTGTACAGCAGCACTGGGAACCCCACGGTGAGAGCACACAGGCAGGACACATGTGGGGGAGATTGTCTGGGTCACAGTGTAAAAGAATAATTACAAGCACCACATTTTTGTGGCCTTCCTGCATCTTTACCATTCTTCTCAAGTATTTGAACCTTGAAATTACAGAACATTTTTGAGTATAAGGGGATAAGGAGCAGAGTCTGGGGTTTTTTTGGAGCAGGTGGAGAGGAGTGATGACTCAGTTACCTGTTCCATCCTCTTTTGAATAATGTTTCGTTCCTTTTGGCACAGTTAATGTAGAACATTTTTACTGTTTATTATCACTACGACTAGAACTTATAACCATATGGAGGAAAATACCTGAAAGTCAGTTTTACTCTTAATACTGAAAAAAAAAAAATCCACCTCCCAGGAGCCATCAAAATAATGAAATCTCCCTTCTCTTTTTTTTCTTTCCTGAACACTCATTATTAGCACTTTGTATTAAAGTTGTTTTCTTCCATTATTTCATCAGCTGTGTCTGTAGATGAAATTTAGAGTAGTTTTAAAACATCAGTTACATTTGCCATAGAAGATGTTAATATGAGTATTATTTAATTATAAAAGTAACCTAATATGGAAATGAATGCTTTTATCGAAGAGATCGTTTTGAATAATTCTTTATTCAAAAAGAAAAAAAACCCTCCACATTGTAGCGCGTGTGTGTTGGACTGCAAAGTGCTTTTACAGCCCAACATAAAATCCATTTTGGGGAAAAGCATTTGTAAAGTGGAAGATTTATTCTCGGGCCCTGGTCATTACCACAAAAAATAAGTAAGCAATTGTCAAGATGATGTGTGAAAACCCCAGGTGGTGACAAACAGCTTAGAAAGTAATTATCGCCACATTTGTCCTGCGACACTTCCCAGACGACAAAGTGCAAAATAACCCAACTTCTACCACGCAGTGAGGGAAAAGCAGCTTTTTCTAAATGGTTCCTTTTTGCTAATCCTGCCACCCTGTCCTTGCCTCGCACCGCTCCCCAGACGTGTCCGCATGCTCTCCCGCAGTCCGGAAAAAAAAACCAAAAAAAAAAAACCCAACAACTTTCGGGGCTGTTTACGATCAGGAGTTTCCCGGTGCTTCCTCCTCCGCAGAGCACGGGGAAATCTCCGTTCCTCTCCCCGCCCCCGGCCATTTTACCGTGCGAGTGGTTTCGGGGCACACTCCCCCCTGGTTCTTCCCTGCTTATTTCTGCTTTCGTGCGGAGCCCACCAGGGAAAAACAAAAGGGAGCGTTTGCTGTCTCCGAAGATGCCTTTTTCCCTCTCACATTGAAGAGAGTGAGACTATAAACCACGTTCCTTTTTTAAATTTTTTCTTATTTTTTAATTATTTTATTTTTACTTTTTTATTTTCTTTTTTCCTTTATCTTTATTTTTTTGTCCTTTCTTTATCTTTTCTTTTTTCTTCTTTTTTCTTCTTTTTTCTCTACCCTTTCCTTTCCTTCTTCCTTCTTTTTTTTTATTTTTTCTTTTTTGTTTTGTTTACACCGCAGAGGGATGAAAACTGCCCGCCCGAGCGTTGCAGCCCGCACACAAACTTGAGAGGTCTCAGAGGAGCGAGAGGGAGCCAAGCAAGCTCCCATGGTCCCCAAAAATCAGGAAAGAGGCCGAAAATTCTGCGGACGGGAGATGGCATTTGGGATGCCCTCGAGAGGGGACCGTCTCTCCGCCACGGCTGCAGCCCGGGAGGGCTCCTTCGGGGACTGGCCCGGGGCCCGACTTGCCCTGGGGCTGCGCCACCGCTTGTTCAATGGTCTTTCAAAACAACATAAAAATTAAAAACCCACACGCGCATTTAAAAAAAAAAAAAAACAAAACCAAAACAACACCACCTAAAACAAGAAGAAACAACAAGAAAAAAAAAAGAGGAGATGGGAGGAAAAAAGAAAGAAAAGCGAGGGAAAGCAGAGGCGAGGAGGATGGTGGAGGAAGGACGATGCCGTGAAGCACTGACTCGTTTTCCTACCACACGCCAAAGGTCCGGGAGCATCCTTCCCCGCTGCCCAGCTGGGCCGGGGAGGGGAGGAGGGAGAGGGCCGTGTCGATATCCGCCTGACAGCGAAAGCACAGAAACACTCTTTTTATTTCAAAGAAGATGTTGTCGCTCATCTCGCTTCAATTCACTTGAAGCTGAAGGGGCTGCAAAGGACAGTTATTTTAATGTGACATATCACATTAAGGGTTGTAAATATGATTTTAAAATTTCTTTAAAAATCCTGTTTTACTCTGCAGAAGATTAAAATAGTTCGGGGTAGAAAAAGCCACACTACACTGCTTGAATAATTTAATAGCAACAGCTATGACCTCCAGCCTGCACCCATTCTGCTTTATTGCAGGTATTGCATATCCAAAATAAATCACATTTAAGTTACTGATCTATTTTTCATAACTCTTCCTGTTCAGCGAACCGGGATGGTTTATATTTCACAATTGTTTTTGTCACAGTATTCGCTTTGCTACTGTTAAGAAAGGGACTTGCTACTAAATGGATACCCTATAAAAGTAAGTGACTTCAATGAGAAAAGTCATGACATAAACCCCTGTATTTTCCTCCCACAGCTCCCACAGTAAATTCAGTCACTTTATCTTTTTTCTGGTGGTTTTTTTCCCCCTAAAGAATAAGCCCTCACATAAACCGATCTGTTTCTTTCTTTCCACAATCCCCTTCAGTTGTGGAAGATTACTATAATTGAATAATAATTTTTACAGATTATTCTATTTTCCCTTCAAATTAAATCTAATTTTACAAAGAATTTTTGTAAAGATGCTGGGAAGGTGCTTCACTTTTTTTAAAGACAGAATAAACACCTTTGGTTTTGGCAATATATATTGTCTTAGAACAACAAATAGTTACCAGTATGTTTAGATTCATAGCAGAAGTGTAGATTTTTTTAAATCAATCTCCTAATAATAAATAGCAGAGACCACAGGTTTACAAAAGTATCTGCAAAAATTAGAATGCTGCTTAATAAATCACCAACTTGTTTTAGTCACAAAGTACCAATACACTTACTACAGTTTTCAGAAAACTACCACTACGGTTACTAACTAAACTAATAACAGGGCATAACTATTTTGGAGGTTTTTTGCACGAGAAATGTGTTTACAAAATAACCCAGAGTACTGGGTCATAGGATTTTATGGAAGTTTTAATTGTTAAACCAAAATACACTAAATTTAAATTAATACGCTTCTTCAGGGATTTTTCAAGCTTTGCTTTATTCTTGTGTATCAATCCAAACACTCAGAGTTTCAAAATCCTCTGCCACATTTGTTGAGGCAGATCCAGCAACCATGCCTAGGAAAATCCCTGTGCTTTCTGCAGGTATGGCAACTCCTTTCCACAGAGAGGAGAGAGTTCATGCAAAGCCGCTTTGCGGAGCACCAAACGCTGTGCAAACTGAAAGGAGCTGTGCTGGCATCTCCAGGCCATAGGAGTCTTTTTGTTTTTGTGAAAGTGCAGCTTGGGGAAGTTCATGGGAAAGGTCTGTCATGTCAGAATCACCCACTCCTGGCAATGGCTTGAAAGTATTCACGTGGCTACCGGAGTCGAGAGCATTAATACATTTCATTATTTTGTAATTCTCTCTTGAGAACGAATGCTTCATTTCCCCAATTAGGCAAGTAGGGGCCGTGTGAGATATGTCCTCCTGGGTGGTAGCAGGTCGCAGAACTGCTAGAAACCTTCCTTCCTTCAGCTGGAGCAATACTTTCAGAAAGCAATTGTACTAAAAAAAAAAATAAAATAATTGCAGCCCGATTGTGCTAAAACACACAGTAATTTACGGTAGTTTGAGAGGTGAAGTTTGCAGTGAGAGAGCCTTTCCCAACAACAAGAGCAAAAAATTCAAATAAAGCCAGATAAGATTTTAACCTTTCTTCAGTTCTGAACAAATCACAAATATTCTTACAAAATGTATGTTCACATTTTAATGTAAAAAGAAAAAAAAAAATGACCCAAGAATATTAACACAAAGGAGAACTCCTACTGCAATATACTCTGTTGTGGGGTGGTAGGATCTTGCTTAACCTGAAATTGCACAGGCAGCAAGGATAGCCATCACAGAGGTGACTCACCATAAGGATTGCTGAAGTTCCCATAGAAATTTCGTACGATTTCAGGAAAACTCTCCAGCAAGAGAAGGTTCATTCAACATATGACCTGCCTTCCATATCAGCCAGTGGAGCCTGGGGGACTGTAGCTTGCACACTGTCCTCACAGCCCTCGGGAAGGTCCACTCCAGTGGCAGGAAAGTTCCTCTCACAAAATAATTTGCTAAGAAACTGATTTTACTAAAACAAAAATCTTCATAGAAATATTGAAGACCAGATCCTTCTTATTTTCTTTCCAGATGCTTTGCCCTCCTTACAAATAACCTAACAGCTGGAAAGTTTACCTGCAGAAATCCTTCTAAGTTAGGAAAAATCTCTGTGGGGTGATGGTCCAGAAAGGATACTGCAGATGCTCCTCCTATTGCTGGAGGATTCTTCTTCCTCCAGCAAAAAAACCAACTTCGCTTTCACCTCTGGAAAACATGAATATGGTCCTAAGACCAAAATGAGTAAAGCCTGGCAGAGTTTGGCTTGAAGGGCTTTGCACTGCTGAACAAGCAGTGTCACCATGTCTGCTGCTGAGCCAGTGCAAGCACCGAGCTTTAAAATGCTTTTTCTGTGCACTAGCAGATTGCAAAGGCAGGCTTTCACTTCAACCTTCTAAGAGACACCGATCCTACAAAGACAAGCCTAAGCCAAAAAGAGAAAGGACTAGAGGAACCCTCCACGTCTCTGCTTCAGTTATTGGCTGCAGCCCCACATGATGTGCCATCCTCATAACACAGCCTGAAAAAGAATGAAACGCACTTATTTATTGATGATGTCAAATGATCAGGTCAGCTAAGGGGTACCTCAAGCTGTTGCTGGTGTCAGCCCTGCAGACAGCAGAAAAGTATACCCACAGCTACAGGAAAGAGAAGCTTCACTTCCTCCTTTTATTTATTTTTCTAACAAGTGGTTATTTAGTTCCCTCACTTACAGTCTATAGGAATTGTTTCTTAAATCTGTAAACCTATAAATGTGCAACATTCTGAAATTATGCAATTCAAAAGTATCCAAAAAATGTTCTGCTTCGATAAGTCAGACCTTGTTTGAAATTATTTATTAATTAAAGGCACAGAAAAACAAGGTTCTTAATTATTTGATTCTCCCCAAATCCCTTTGATTAGTCTGATGCAAAGGCATTTTCAGTTTAGTAATTAAGCTTACTTAATTAGGCTTAATTAAACATATCTCAGTTAAGCATACTTAATTACGCTTCATGTAAAACATGTAAGTAATCACGTTTCCTTCATCAGTGCCTGTATTTAAGTCACTTAGGAAACCAGGAGATGTTTCCCAGCCTGTTCCAAGACGAACTGGCAGCACAGATGACTGCCTTCAGCTGGAGGCCTGTTGGTATATACTGATTCTTGTGGCCATGGGCCCTATTTCTCTCAAAATAAAAAGCTGTTGAATATGGAGCAGTTGGCACCGTCAAGCATATATAATGTCCTGGCCAAAAAAAAAAAAATCTCAGCAACTTTAACTAGATGAGAATTTTATTCCAGGCATTGGTATTTTTTGTTCCTTCTTGGGGTCACATAGCAATAATTTAAAACAAACAAACAAATTAGAGTCAGACAATTGTTCTACATTCCACCCATCCTCAAAAGCTCCTGCTTTGGACCACCCAAGCAGACCATGCAGGTCTACTCTTCACCCAGAGGACTCAGAGTTAATTCACACATCATTGTGTAATAGTTACTCCCACCTACACTTCGCTTTGTCCAAAGAAGGATGTTGTCTGTGCTTAAAGCTCTTACCGAAGTCTCTCTCTGAGCAGTACATCCCAAAGGCTCTCACTAGAAGCTGGCTGTTAAACGTGATGCAATTTTATGTTCTAGGTGCAGTACCAGCTTTCCAGAATTTTTTCCTGTTAGCACTAACACACAGCAACAAATGCCCCAAAGCTGCAAGGCTCACTTTATTTCCCTTTTACCTGTATTTATTTTTTTTCTTCATTCTTTGTTAACAAAATAACTTAGAGCCAGGCCAGAGCTCAAGCTGCAAAGATGACCTACAATGAGGAGCGAGGTGGCTGTCTGCTACATCCACATGCCCAGTCATGCACTCAGAATCTCTCAAAACCAGGTGCAGGGAGTTAAATTATCTTATCTCAGAAAATGATGGCGTGATCTTCATGTAGGGAGGCATATGTACATCATCTGGGCACCATTATCACCACAAGATACATAAGCATCTCTGAACAACCCAGTGGGGGAATGAGCCATCTATCATCCAAGCCCTGCTGCTGAGGCCACAGGTCAGCATCTTCCAGAAGGGACGTCTTTTGTGGAGAAGATTCTGGCAACAAACTTGCTTGGACAAAGTTGCATGAGATGGCAGCAGGTCTCTGCCTTCAGAGGGAAGGGAAAGACAGGTGATAGGATGGGAAAAGAGACCACTACAGCAAGAGGCAAGCAATTTTTCTGGGGGAGTTTCTGAGGAAACTCACCGCAATCCTTTTGTCTTTATATACACAACCCTACAAATATATACATATTTGAAGGGATCAAGATCCAAGAACTGGTGCAATAGTAAGTGATAACCTGCAGAGAAGTGACTTGTTGCAGTGCCAGAAGATGCTAGTGACTGCAGCAAAGGAAGGAACAAGGTTTGAAGGAATCAAATCACTAGAGCAGCCAGATGCATCCAAAACTATGATGCAGCTAAATTCTGAAAAAGGAGCATATGATGAAAAGGTACAGCTATGAAAGGGTACAGGGTAACCCTTGTGATATGGAGTGACCCAGACAACCTAGAGAAGACAAACAGTGAAAAAGGTTTGACGGAATAGAGGAAAAGTGATGGAAGAAGGTCTCATGAGGTTGTAATTTGTAGAAGAAATGGTGGTGTTGGAGGCTCTGAAGTGGCCCTGAAGAAGAGGAATGCTCTGACTTGTCAGAAGAAGGATGAAGATCTGAAACAGCCTGACTGGAGCAGGACTTGGCAATGCATTTTCCCACCATCTTCAGCAGAGAGGTGGCACAGATTTGAGAGAAAAAACACCTGCAGCGTGCCTGACACGGTAATATTTTTTTCTGCCACCACTTCAAATGCAGTCTTATTTCTTCATCCTTGTTGCCACATCACACGGATTCTTACCTGGCCTCACATCCTTTTCTCACCAGGACTTGCACCCTCATTACGTCACGTTGCACTTCACTGGTGGGAATGCAAATTCCCAGTGTCAAGGGTGCAGCCAGAGCACAGGGTGGGCACCTGTTGCCCCAAAGGCTGGTATACTCTGCCAGCTAAAATAAAGGAAACTAAGCCTTTGTTCCATCCCATCTGCCAAATCTCTCACCCCTTCACTGAGTGGGGCTTCCAGCAGGCGCTCACCACCAGCTAGGCTCTGCTCTCACCAAGCTGGTAGTTATTCAGTTGCAATGTCTCAAACCTCTTGAGATCCACAACTTCACTACCCAGACTTTTTTCTTAAGATGGTGTGTAGCTCTTTTTGGCTTTGTGCCATTTTTGATTTGAACACTGCTCTCCTAGTAAGCATTGAAAAGGTCAGATTTCTCAGAAGCTACAAATAAAAAAAAATTACTTCCAGTGCCTTACTAACAGTATTTCAAAATTGTAGTTGTACAGAGTTTGGCATAGCTGTAACCGTGTGTTAGTTCATAAATATGTTCTTAATAAAAGTGCTCCAAGAGAAAACTCTTTCCACTTAGTATTATGGGTGGAGCTTGGTGAATACTGACAGATATTTTATGTGAATACTGGGGATATTTTTTTTCCCCCCTTGGGAGAAGGGGAAATTTTTTTTTCCCCTCCCCATCAGCTTTGAGGAAAGGAAATTGCTGACACTTGCTTCTTGCCAATCCCTAAGAAAATAATTACGCATCCCCTAACAGACCAACATAAATCTTGCTCACCATGATGATCCAGACCAGGAGGCTTGTGATCTTAGGTTTATACTCACTCAGAAAACAGCTAAGAAGATGTGGCATTTCAAAAGTCAAAATCAACCCATGAAAGGGAAGGCACGAGTCATTCCAAATGTGTAATGCTGGGGGGGGGGGGGGACACAAAAATGATTACACAGAAC
>NW_010431833.1:9405-26505 GCF_000710305.1 Buceros rhinoceros silvestris
GGGGGGGAAATAAATCAAGTTTTCACTGAAAACTTGGTATAAATTTGTTAGGAAATTTTACTTTGTGTAATATTGAGTAGGAATTGCACTATTGGATAGGATATGTGAATGTTCCTCACTATTTCAAGGCAGAACATTTGTATTACAAACACACAACTTGTAAGCACTCCTGCCTGACTAGGATGGGCAATCAAGATTGCTAAGCAAATTGAACCATTCTCATGCAACTTTGCAAAAGGAGGATAACAATCAAGGGGAAGCACGTGTGAAAGCTGTGATTTATACTCAAAATAACAAAATCATGTCATCACAAAAGGAGACAGTTTCTCTACAATATTCTCCACAATATCTAAAACCATTTCTTATTATTTGAATAAGAAAGCAATTCTATGTCTGTAAGAGTTAGCAAGAAAGTGGGAACTTAGTACCTTTTAAAAGTGTGCTAAGTGTGTTTTTTTTAAATAACAAGCTTTTTTCTGATCTCAGTTTCACAAACTGTTTAGTCTTTAAACATATGAGAGTGAAATGCATCCTCTTTTCCACAGCAAGGAGGTGATGTGTCTTTAACGTGACTAATGTCACCACCGGCATCAGGATGTTCTTATCACAGTAGCATTGCAATGATCCCCCACCCTTTCACCTGGGCCAGGCTGAGATTGTGTGCAGGATGCTGCTGCTGAACAGAAATGTCGGTGTTAGCAGAGGGAGCCTTATGAGCAACTGCACCAACAAGCAGAGAGGGGGAAAAAAACGCTAGGGAAGATTACAAGAACATTTATAGGTTGTGCATACAACTGTACTAAAAGCCCTACAAAACTTACTACAATGCTGCTTCAGTCACTAACAAATTGAAGCACTTTACAAAATTCGTAGCTCTTCAATAATTTTGAATTGCTCTAAAATGCTCTTGCTCCAAACCATAAAGTCTTTCTTAACCACTGCAGACATATAAAAGGCACATCATCAAAATGACGGTAATCAACTCCTTCAATCTCAGGTGTGAAATTGTTCTGTATTTTTCCATTGTTCCGTTGTCATTTTTGTTATTCACCAAGCACAAAAAAAAAGTGGTCATAAGGATGCAAGGAAAAAACATCTCTGGGTGCTTATGTAATAAAATTAAAAAAAACTTTCTGGATAAAAAAATTTCATAGTTATGGAACACTGGCTAAGATAGTACAAGCCTTTTTGTTATATATCCATCAGATGTACAACAACTACAAAAAATAAACCATGAAGGGGCTGAACAATCTCCAGAGATTTTCCTTTAGTAGTGAAAGTGTTTTATGGTCAGGAGAAGGTGCACACTTGAAGCGTGTTGTACTGGGTACTGAAAATAAGTTAACAAGTACATCACGCGTAACATTTTCTTCCTGTAACTCGCACCACACAGCAGAGAGCAGTATTGAATTGTCTAGGTCAGGCATACGAAACTACAAAGGTGTTTTTCAGTTTAGCCACTAAACTGAAAGGGTTTGGTGTATGGGAGGGGAAATTTCAGAAAACACGGAACATAAAAATATATTCAAACTCAATTAAATTCAGTACAAAAATCCAAACCTCTTACTTAAAGAAGGGTGGGAATAGGATAGATCAAATTCGGCTCTGAAAAGAAAATCAATATAGTAAGAAAACACAGGTTTTGCCACATTTACTCATTTAATCCACATGCGTATTAGTCCCTTGAACAAAATGGTCTTTTGGCTTTTGTTTTTCATTAAAACACCACCTCTGCTCATGCTGCTCACTGCCACAGTATAAACGTCTGTTGCCAAGTATATGCATTTCTGCATACACTGTTATTACAAAAATCCTCCTGTCTGTGTCCCTGAGAAGAAGCTTGAAGAGAGATGTTCTGCTGAAGCTTTTTATAAGGCAGCAACACAGTGAGGCACATTAGAAACCTTCTTCTTAAAAGATGGGAAACAACAGAGCTGGCTGCAAGGGAGAAAAGCAAATGCCTCACCAGAACTGGAAGCAGCAACTTTACTACTTTTTTCTTCTTTTTTGTTTTTCCCCCCCCTCTCTTTCTCTTCCATGGCCAGCTAAAGTAATCAGACAAACTAGGTCACAGCACAAATGAAGAAGGTGAGCCAGCTGCAAACTGAATGGGCAAACCAGCAATGACTAAGATAGCTGGCAGGGCATATGCACCAGAGTTCACATCTCCAGAGAACAGTTTCATGCAGCTCTAATCAATTTTTAAACGTGCTTATTCTTGGTTTTTACGACTGAATTTAAAGCCAGTATTTCACACTAATTTTAGAACTAAATTTTGCATCAAGCAACACAATAAACAAGTCACTAAATTACAAAAACTTCAATTATAGTTTCTCCCCTTTTTCAAATTAATCAAAAATCCATCCCTTTTGATGGAGCAGTGACTACGCAAGCATGAGTGTCCAGATTCCCTTACAAACCTTCTACATACATAATGTGTAAAACATACACACACATTTATCAGCGCAATGCAGATTAAAAGGAAACTGCTGCCAGAACATGCTAAATCACTCCAAGTATGTGAAATAACACGGGATGAAGCAGGACCAGAACGGGAAAACTGTAAAAGAAAACACAAGCAAGTAACATTGCTGAGGTATCTCAAGAGTTTAAAGCCAGTCCTGTGAAAGGGAAGCACACGTGCTGCAGAAACCAGGAGGACGGGGGTGGATCACATACCACAACCTCATCTCTGCCCACGACATAAGAAAGGAAACCTGCGGCATCCTGGATAACTCCTCATCCTCGGGGCAGTGTCCATCCCTCACCTAAAGGGTGAATTTTCAGGGGAAAAAATAAAGAATTCATTTTAAGTTGCTCTGGTCCCAACGCTGCTATATCTGAATCCAGGACTGATTTGCTTCTGCTTAGATAAAAGTCACCAGTACAGTAAAACAAGACCAGGGCCCCCATGCACCTTTAGGCAGACAGGCCTGAACACTTTGCCCTGTAAAACTCCCTCTTCGTGTTTGTAACCACACAGAGGTCTAATATTTACCCACCAAACAAACTATTCACATTGCTAATTCAGATTCATTTTAATTGTCTTTGTTCAGCAGCGGAAACTTAATTTCAAAACCCTTTTAATTGAATGACCTGCTAGAAGTATATTAAAGTGATTTCATTATTTTAAAATTTCCTAAAGGAAAGGTCATTTACATAGTGCTCATTTTTCACATGCAGCAGCAGCTGCCATTTTTCAATATTCAGCTACTACTCCTCCCTTCCCTCCTCATATTTAATGTTACACCACATAGCAGATGGACTAAAGAGACATTGCAATGATGAAATCTAGGTGAAGTAATTTTAAAATAGTTTAAAACACAGTTTAAAAGTTAACACTAGTTAATTCCACAGCTTTGTCTTATTTTCTTTTTTTGCCTTCACTGCATGAAGCCACATAATGTCCTCAAAACTGAGTATACCACAGAAGAGCAGGGAGATCTTTTGGGCAGAAAGACAATCAGAAGTCTCATGAAGGACAGGGAGGCAAGTGGGAATCATTGGTGCAAGTCAAGAGCGTGGACACATGATTTGCTCGTGTCCTAAAGGACTTTTCTCGTGGCAAAGTCTTAGCTGAAAAACGAGGACACTAAGGTTAAGATAGCACTTCAACAGGTGAGTCTAAGCCCACCTTCCTCATCCTCTTCACCAGTAACTCGCCCTCAATGCACTTATATTCTCCACTCTCTGATATTCCTAAAGCCATAATATGCTGCCTCAATGCTGCCTCTAAAATCTGATATTTTCACACTGACGCTGCCACCTGGCATTTTGATTTGAGTTCAGAATGATGAAACCATCAGTAAATAAATACATTCATTCTCTCCCAGTCACACTTTCATCTACAACTGAACATGTTTTGAAACACACAAGTGCTGGCAGACCAAACCTCTTTCAATGTTTTGACAATTTTATTTTTTATTAAGTATATGAAACATTTGTATGTGAAAGGCTTACCATAGTCATTTTCTCAGGTATAGCATCCCTCTCCCAGCAAAGAGCTTGCAAAAAATAAACCCTTTACACTTTTATACAGTTCAATCAAAAGAAAAGGATGAAAGTAAAAATGGGATTGCAGAAACAGAATAAAATTTGAAGAAATATGTAAGTATTAAATGCTATGAACACTTTAAAACTCAGTATTTTGGAGTGATATTAACATAACCTAGTTTGTTCGTTAAAAAACAGAAATACTACTAAATCTACTTAGGCAAATAAGCCAGCTTTCAGGGCACTTCTTCCTGCCCTGCTGAAGAGCTGCTCTGTTTAGCACAGATGTGCGTCAGAGACATCAACACCTGACTTTGGGCATATTTATTCCTATTTAATGCCTTCCACAGAAGGCTACCTCCTTCTTTGCTACAGCTCTGCAATGGAGAGAAAATACGTACAAGTTTTTTGTGTTGATTGGGAAGTTAAGAGAACAAAGAGGGAAAGCATGGTGTTAGTTAAAACCTGGTAAAGAACAACCCAGAGAAAGCAACTATGAATTCTATAACAAGAATACGTTTTCTGTGAGTTCAGAATAACTTTGGTTTTTACGGATGCGAATGTCAGGAACACGCGGAGCCGACAGAAATTGGAGTCTTTTATAAAAGGCAGCAAAGCTGGACTTTACACAGGTTCCAAAAAAGACAATTTTATGCTGTTGGGTGACAAGTATGTTTCAACTCTTGCAACAGCTTGTTCTCTAAAATGTGTAAGAAAAGTGACTTGTCTAGTGGGAGCAAAGAGAGATGATAAATAACAGTACCATGAAAGGAGAAAAGAACCCAGAGCAAGAAGAAAGCTCAATGTCTTTTATAACCAAACACAGAACAAAACCAGCCAAACAACAGCACACAAATAAGGGGAAGCAAGGAAAATCTATAACAAGCAGTTGGGGACAAAACCAAGAAAGCTAAGAATACCAAAAGGATAACAGAAATAAGCAGGAAAATTAATAGCTATCTGTTAATTAAAAGGAAAATTAAACAAATAAGCTACTGGAATGCTCCTTAGCTTTTTTCTTTATTTTTCACAGTGGCAGGCCAGGATACAGAAAGAAAAGGCTACCAAATATTAAGAAAAGTTAGATGCTTTTCATAAGGACGGCTTGAGGAAGGTACCTACTGCACTGGACAAAAGAGTCACCACAGAATTACTGACCAGACCAGAACAGCTCATGGAGAACCAGAAGTTTCATGGGGCTCAAGACAGGGAGATGACAACATCCGCCTATAGAAAGTGTGGGGTAACTGGGGTTATTAATCCACCCAGCCAAACTTCAAGATCCAGACAAAACCTCTGAAGAGATTTCTAATCAATTTGTAAACTCCAAAAGGGTGAAACAAAAAAGAAAGATACCCCAGATCTGCCAAACAGATCTACTTTCCTTCTTTCACACAACTGGCCTGATGGGGAAGGGGAAAGGAAGAGAGATGCTGTCTGTCTTGCCTTTATTAAAAATCTTTCAGGCAATCCGTGAGGAAATTTTCATAAGCGGACTAGAATATATGGATTAAGAGTATGAAGCACGTGCATGCCAGTTAGGACACAACGCCAAAGAACTGCTGTGAGCATTTCACTGTTAGACAGGGAGTATATAAGTGGGGGGGAGAGGGGTGTGCTTATATACAGAAACACACACACATATACATATATAAATAATGTGTGTGAGCCCTCCTGCAAGGACAATACATTTCTGCATTTTCCTTAGCATCTTGGGGGTTGGACTAGATGACCTTTAAACGTGCCTTCCAACCCAAGTTATTCTATGATTGTAAGATCTTGTGTGTTTGCATAGAATACACAAAATAAATCTAACAGACCCAAGTTATGATTACTTTGAATTTAAAGTTAGATACATTGGAGAAATGGTATAAAATTATTATTTTTTAAAAAAAGAGTCAAGTACTACACTTAATAAAAAAGAAAAAAGCATATACACAAAAATAAGAAAGAATAGTCTCACAACAGTCCTGCAGAAAAGGATCTGGAAATTACCCAATATCCAGATAAGAATCAGTGTTGCAAAGCTGTTACAAAACAAAAAGCAGGGTTAATTGTGAGATACATTAATAGGGCTGTCTTGTTAACAGTTGGGAGGGGATTGTCTGGGAGGGCTGAAAGAAGTAGGCTTGCAGTCAAGGGCAGGAGGAAAAAAGACCAGGAACAGAGTAGTAGCCTATATGGGTGTAAAAAGGGATGAGTAATAGGCTAAATCTGTAACTACAGGTACGTGGGGGAGCACATGTGCCTGTGTTCCTCTTTGTGGGTGAGGAGGAGACATGAGTATGGGATGCAGAGAGAGATGTAAGCATGTGCCTGGGCTAGCCGAAGGTGAGATCCCCAGGTGGGGACACAGCAGGCACCTACGGAGGCTGCTCTGCTAGAAACAACACCCTTGCGCTAAAAACTGCTCTAGGAGCAGACTTCACAGCAAAAACTAAGATAAAAAAGAAAAAACGAGTAAAAAAAAAAAAATTAACAGAATGCAGATACTACTAAGGAAGAGCATCTCCAATTCCACTTACGAAGACTTTGGTAACAGACAATGAACCTCTGAATGATGACTGAAATCTACCACAAGAGCTGGCTTGAACTACCATCAACAGGTATGTTTCTCAAGCAAGGTTCTGATGAAAAGATGGGAGTTCCAGGGGGAGGGGGGAGGATACATCCCCAAAGAAGACTTCTTGACAGTAGCACAGAAGTCTCAATAATATAGGCACTAAAAGGTTAATAATAACAACAATGATGATGATAATACATGGAGGAAAAGAACAAAACGGTTCTTAGCTCCAGGCATTTAAGAGAAGTGGAAATTCAAATTGCCAGCTCAGCCTTGACGCCAGCAAGTGCAACAGCAAGTCTCCTCCTGCTAGCAACTTCTGTTGCTTGGTAAGCCAAAGCTTGAACTAAAATGTAAACATGAGTTCTTGATCTCTCATGTAACTGCTTACCTAAGAAACTCATCTGCTCTCTTTTAGCAGAGAAGGAACATAAAAGTTTAGCATCAGAACAAAAAGCTCAAGTGCTGAAGTCTTATACATCTAACTTTCTAAAAGCAATGTTCTGACTCCACTCTTGACACGGAGTTAATTCAGCACCTCTAGAAGAATCATTTCCAGAGAAAGTTTTCTTTTCCTGGATATCATTATGCCTCTAGGCAGACAGATGTAACATTAGTATTTCCTTACTTTACATTTCTTTGCTTTCAAATATAATTACTTTTTCTAGATATCAGCTAAACTATTTTTAAAATCTTCCACCACTTAAAGCTTCTCAAAGGCATTAAATCCTAAGCAATACAAAAAATGGCTACACATCGTCTGGGTTAAAGAAACTAAGTTTGCATGTTTCCTCCTAGTCACATGGCAACCCAGACACAGCAGTGCCAATCCAAAAGTTCCAAACCTCCCTCGTTTAGAATAAAAAACTGAATTAAACAGTGGTTTAGTTGTTTATCCCAGGGCTCCTTTACTTTTTGTTGATTATACTTGTATCAAGAACAGTAACTTGCTCACTCAGAGCAGCTTATCGAGACGATGCCTTAAGACAACCCAGTGGAGAATTCACTTCGGTTTGTAACGCAATTAGTGGCTCTCTCTGTTAAAACTGCATTTTCTACTATTATAATTTATCTATTATCAGGTTCCAGTCTCTGGTTCCTGTGCTGTCTTCCTCTAAGATTAGATTCCTCCTCCTCTCTACAGGTTTTATTCCAATTTAAGCTACTTTAACTTCTGAAACTTCCCCTTATACTCTACAGTTTTTACTAAAGAGTTTCTCACTAAAGGTCAGTTTTTCTAGACCTTAAATCCTCCCCAACTTTCCCAGGTTTTCACATGAAAAACACACACCATCTCGCCCTGCAGTTTCATGACCGCGGTCCTGCCTACCCTGCACCACACAAGTCTCCAACTAACCTGCCCTTCTGTTCTTTAACCAGACTCACACTTGTTCCCCACCTCCCGGATGGGTTTTTAGCAGCACGTTATCAAACTGCCGAATCACTGTCTTGTGCTTTCCTGTGGCCAGCAAATCCCTCTCTAGACCGACTGCTTTGTGCCGCCCAAATTCTTTGACATACGACTTGCAGAACGCAAGTTCCACTCTCGTGGAAAAACTGGGAGGAACATGGTTATCCAGAATCACTGAGAGCAGCTTGTGAAGCTCATAACTCAGAGAAGGATCCTTGATTTTCCTTTCAGCTGTCAAAAGAGAACTACAAAGTGGCTCCACGCTTCATGAACCAAGATGCTGTCTTTTCCCCAGACCCACCAGGGCTGCACCCCGGGAAAATAAAATGAGAACCCTCATCAAACCGTGTTTTGGAGAGGTCTTTAAACACTCAGATATTAATGAGAAGCAGAAGATACTGCAGGACTGACTCCAGAACAACAAATTACCATTTTTTTAATGTAGATTTAGAGGGAAACGGAATATTCCTCCGAAGGAGTGATCTCGCAGTCTCTGCTGCATCCCTTTTGCAGTCGGCCAGTTAATCGCTTGTCTATCAAACAGACAAGCAATAACTGTGCTAACTCTTCTCTGAAGATTCTTTGTAAAATCTGAAAGACAACAGCAACTTCTCCATTATTCTGTCTTGTTTAGACCAGCCAGCGTGGGACACCACCAGATGCTTGCGCCCTTGGCTGGAGTACTCCTCCAGGCCTTCCTCCACCACAGAACAACCCTGCTGAAATTAACATTCCAGAAAGTTGGATAGTCTGTAGTCTGCTCCACCAAACCACGTAAGCTTGCATCTGACAGCAGAGGTCAGCTTTGCTAGTTTTTGTCACTGAAAACCTTGTAAATCAGTGGGGCTTTAGAGTGTGAACTCTAGATAGGTTCAAAGGCAAGACTTAATGTTACACTTGAACTCAAAGGCTCATTTCCATTCCAGGAGCACGACCCAAGGCCTTCACAGCAGCTTCCTGCTGCAAAGCAGACGAACACAAAAGAGCTTTAAGAGCAGAACACACACCTTCAGGACAACCAGGGCTGTGCCTTGCAGAGGGATGGGGGTGCTTCTTCCAGGCAGCTGCTCAGTTGTCTAAGCTCTGCAGGACTTTAACACTTCGCAGGTGGAAAAAGTGCTGTAGAGTCAACAGCCCAAGTGAACACAACCTGATTGGGTTCAGTTTGGCTCCAAACCCCTTTTGAACGTTAAACACAAGTAGGGGACAGAAACCTAACCTAGAAAAAAAATCTTGAGAAGCACCTATGCTGTGTTGGGCCCACTGATGAACTTGAATCTTGAAGTAGCCAACTAGCATCAAGACACTACCCAAGTTAGAAGCATGGCCCCATAAAAACTGTTGAGAAGAACGTGCCAGGCTAAACAGCCAGTCTACTGCAAACTCTTGGGGATTGTAGCCACAAGCTTTAGGTTGCATGGAGAAAGCAGGACAAGATGGCTTTCGAGACAGAAACAAATCTCCCACCATAGCCCATTACCTTCCTCCTAACGATGATTTTAAACTCAACCTATTACCTGAGATAGGGTGATCACCTTCGAGAGGTGGTCCTACAGCTCAAATGTCTTGTACATTTTCAAATCCCCACCCCAAAAATCAGTGTCTCTTCCTAAGGACTGTGGGGAACTTCTCTCTGCAACAGCACAATTCTTTCTAACTGAAGGGGTCCTTGGTACCACTTCGGCTGTAAAGGAGGCTGTTTTTTCAAGGATTTTTTTTACTGCTGCAGATCTATCTGGGCAATTTTGGCATCACTCATCTGCACACAGGGAAAGAAAATCCATGAATACACAAATTTGATATCTCATAAATAAAATTTTAAACTCCCAAAGATTACAAAGTGTTATTACTTTATTCCTTCTTTGTGCTGTTAGGAAGAAACTAAAAGAAAAGTCTAAGTAATGAATTTTTTAAACACATTAGGACAGCAAATACAACCCATTTGTAAGTGGTTTACTACCAGGAAAGGTGACAGTAAAGAAGAAAGATGATAAATCCTCTGAGTATACTGGGAAACTCAGAATTTCCTCCACTCACCATGGTATACTGCACATCTTTCCCCCAGGAAGATAAGTTGTTCCCAAATTTTAATTCTGAAACACTCAGAAGTGAAAACATTTGTATCAAATCTGTAAGTGGTTATTTGTGGGTAAACTACTGTTCTTGTAAGTCATTATCTGCATGTGTACTGAAAAATGGCTTATTCTGTTGCACCCCAAACAAGAAGGGGGTAAATGGTCTACTCAATTATTTCTAAAAAACATAAATGATCTAGGCTAGCAGAGAAACTGAGGAAGTCCAGGCCTCTGCTCTTTGGCAAACACAGAGATTTTGTACAAGCTTTTAACAAGTGGGATGTATCATACAAAATAGGAGAAAAAATAAAAATCACACTGATAGACAATAAACATTTATTGATCTTTGGCTTTAGAAATTGTCCTATTTTGGATATGGGCATACTATATAAAATAAAGGAAGCTTTTTTAAACCTAGAGTAAGTGCTGTAAAACAGTCTACCCTCTTACAGTGCACAAATGCAAGGCATGCACAGTACAGGTAGGGATATTAAAATAGTATATGAGCATCACTGCGGTGGACATTAAATGTCTAACATGGATCAATGCTTTACAAAGGCAAGCAAGTTGATGGGGCCGTTGATATACAGCAGATATCACAGTTTCTCTTAGATTTGCTGTGGTGTTACCATTAGCAACTAATAGATACAAATTTAATCTTAATGTGTGCACTATGAAAACAAAGTTAAATTATAACATTTCAACAGAATGAATGGGGCACAAAATAGGATCTTGCTTCACTTCACAAAATTTACTGATGTTAGAGAAATTAAGGTGTTTAGACAACAAACCAATTCTTACTATTTTCACATTAATAAAATGCTGCCCGATACATGGTAACATTAAGCAAGACAAAACCAGCTTCTTAAATGCTCTACAGTAAAAAAAAAAAAAAAAAAAAAAAAAAAAAAAAAAAAAAAAAAAAAACCAATTTAATTTCTTACACATAGTGTAAGGAAATGTTTAGTAAGCTTCGTGGAGCAAGTTTTCCCCAACAGTGTACTACAGTACAGATTGCTACAGCCGCTTTTGAGAGCTAAAAGCTCAATATGCTTTTATAAGCCTTCCTCAGAGGAAGACTTCCTTTGGTAGATGTGAATCAGCAACACCATCTCAACTCACAAGCACTTCACGTTTAGAATGCACAATTAACTCAAGAGCAGGAACCTGCTGTTTCCTCATTTTAGTGTCCCTGCAGAACCAGACCAGGCAGGATTCACCTTCAGCTCTTGCCATCCTCCAAGGCGGGAAAGCAGTCGAGAGATCGGTACAAAGTGTCACACGTGCCTTTTATTTAGGAGCCGCTTTGCTGGGTGCCAGCGGCCATGTCACAAAAAGAGCTCTTTCGCACTCTTTGTGCCCCAAACCCACGTGGATGTGACAAACTCCAGTGCAACCTTTCCGAGCTCAAAGGGAACTACTTACCTTGCTGAAGTCACCCATGTCCCTGCACAGCTGAGGCATAAATAACACCCACGGTGTCACCACAAAAGTGTGCTAGTCAACCCTTTCAGAGTTGTCTAAGTCTCCCTCAGTCATAAAAAAAAAAAATAAAATAACTGAATGCATTGGTGGCAGTGAGGTGTTATATTACCAGTCAGGTAGTGGACAAAGCTGTTATACTATCATTAAATAAGACCCATGGAAAAAATTTCTTCAAAATCTTATTTGCCTTCAATGTGTAATAACCTACAAACACACAGGGACATTCTATATGCCAAAAGCTGTAAGGGAAAAATAACTTTATAGCAAACCTCTTTTCAAGGGCCAGGAGTCCTTGCATTTTCTTTTTAAAAGTTAACCCTCTATTATGTAGCAAAACAACTACAAAGGTATGGGCAAGAAATTTAAAGCATGTCTTCTAGAAACCATCCATGTTTAGGCACTTTAGAGTGTACAAGAAACAAGCAATGTTACTGTAGGCTGTTTATTATTTGTAATAATTGTACCTAAGTATTATCCACACCAACCAAAAAAAAAAAAACCAAAACAGAAAATAACAACCAACAAATGCCCACAAAAACCCCAACCGAAAATAAAGTAACTTTCCAGCTTTTCCAGCATGTGCTGCGCTCCCCTGTTAATAGATCCCCATGAACCTCTAAAGCATAAAGCAAATGAGACAATTTGTTTCAAAACCGCAGGTAATGCAACACTGGTCAGCACAGGTCAACATAACACAACCACCGTGTGACAGCACCTTTGCTGTGGAGCGTGACAGTCTTAACATTCGTAAAGCTGTAACTATAAAAACTGTATTTTAACAGCAATGTAGCAATAAGAGGAAGCAACAATTCACATAAATAACATCAGAGTCAAATCCCATTTGGCAAATACTGAAATGAAGGGAGGGGAGTCTTCTGTTCTTAGATTTGTTCTAGAGAAGGAAGTATTACGTGCTTTTCACTTAGAAAGACAAGAATAAAGAAAAAGACTATTAGCAGAACAAAAACACTGAATTCATGTGTGTTCTCAGCAACAGAGACACATTTAAAGTAAAATATTTACAACTTGGAGGATGTTCCCTGTGTAATTTGTAACAAGTCTACCTTATGAGAAATTTTAGGCTTAAATTATTCAATAGCATCCTTACATTAATATTTCCTCTCATAAATAGGAAGACTGAAATATGACATGAAGTTTTTTGTAATTGCTATTACAGAGTATTCCCCACATGCACTCCTCCTAGAAAACCTCACACACTGAAAACATCCAAGATTGTTCACAACGGGACAAAGGAATGATTGAAGACAGGAAAAATAAGAACTGTTTGTTGGCATGTCATGACATGGGTATGAACTGTACTTATGACATAAAATTTGTGGTGTGTTCTTCTTTGTTCTATGTTTTTTATCAAATACACTATAAATAGGCATGCTTGAAGCTTAGAACAGATAGAGGAAGCAGTTACAACAAGCAGAGGAAAAGGGGACAAGGTGGACTTTAAACACAAGATATTTTAAGCCAGGCCTTAAAAATTCCTTAGCAGCATCTTAAAGTAAATAGAAATGGCCTACTACTAAGAAGGTTGTAAAAAGCTACCCTCAAAATTCTAATGAGGTGTGTGTTTGTTTTATGAACAGCAAAGTCATACGGACAGCATGTTATTGAGAGAAATGCTGCAAACCCAAGTAAGGATTCTTGACCTGATGTGTTATCACACGCAGAAAAAGGTTGGTAGTTAGAGATAGATTTCACAGTTCAGTATAAAACTGCATACTTGTTAATACTTCAGCCTGGACATGAAGTTTTTTTAAAAAAAAACATTTAGTGTAGAAGTACTGGACTTTAAGTTGCAGGCACTGATACTAATTAAAGAAAATGAAAAAGATGTTCCATGGTATCAGGATTAAAAATAATTTCCATTAAAAACACTGCTGAAATCAAAGTTATAAAAATACACATACACTGGCATGCAAACTGATGTCCAGTGCAGCATCACTCTCCCAGCAGTCCACAGTGAGAGACCTGAAAAAGTTAAGTGCAGCATAAACGGATGTCAGTAAAAGCAGCCTTGAAATAACATGTTGGCCTCACCACCTCTCCCACAAAGAAGGAGAGTCTTGTACTGGGAGCAGAGATCAGACACGCCATCCATTTCAGTGTGTGCACTGCCTAAGCCACAAAGCACAGACCTTTCTAAACAAGCTGTGGCACAAAAATAACTCCAAAGCACAGACTGACTGCTCTGCAACAGCCTGCTTGACTTGATGTGACATCTGGCTTCAATACTTGTTGCCTAGATGCTCTTTAGAGTAAATATCAGTGAGGTCAAAATATTGCTCTTAATTTGCCATTTGGGATTTAGGACTTAGGCTGCAGATGCTGAAAATAACAGTCTTATTTACTCACAGTGGTAAATATTCACATTTAATATTTGATTTAGGATGTGGGCGACCTGCTGTTGCCTTCATCTCTTAAGATTTTGTTCAGCCATAATAGAAAGATTTCGCCAAGGGAACACACAATTTTCTTCGGACTCATTTTCACGCAGTATTTCCATTTTCACTGTGTACTTGAACCTTCAATCTTAACTAAAACTTTCTAGAAACTTTGCAGTGACAAAGCAAACCGGGTTTAAGTCTGGAGGCTTTGTGGATAACAGATGACTACACAAATTGTGTCACATGACAAAGCATGAAACCTAGCATTTCAAAACTGTTCAAAATCTGTTCTGGAGAAACAAGCTAACGTTCAAAAGGAAAACACAGGCTTTTGAGAATAAAGAGGAGTAAGGCCTTTTACCTTGTAGAGTCTTCCAACAGCTTTAAGATCAGATACTTTGAATTTTGTGTGGTACGTGCATGACCTCTATTCCCACTTAGCTGTAATTACCATGACAAAGTACAAAATTAATTGTTTCTTTGAAGTTAGTTGAAATTTCTGTACTTCCTAATGATTTTATAGACTGAGGTTAAGCTAATTGTGTGTTGATGTATCTTGTGGCACTTTTGTTCGTAAGCGAGTCTGACTTGACAACCCAGGTAAGCACACGTCTCTAATCACACATCTTCCAGGACTTGCAACTCTAAGAACTGCCATAAGAATGAATTTTCCAAAGCACATCCTTCTCCATAGGGATGTTCTCCCTGCTTTACTCCCATTAATTATCTGTTGATTCCTAAGCAAGAGAAGTCTGGAAGAAGAAAAAACTGCGCAGCTAAAAATACCTCAAAACCCAGCAAATTCTATAGCTTGAGAAGGTATCAAAAGAGGACAAGTGCTTCCTGAGAACGCTGCCTACAAAGTGGAAGAACAGGCTTGTTATAATCTATTCTCCTTTTACTAATGAACTTCTCCAAGCTCAGAAATAGCCCAAGTATTATGTCTGGACTTCCCTGAACTTGCTGGAAGACTTCGTTTTATCACTATACTAATATATTGTCTAAAGGGACTTCTACAATGAAAGTGCGGTGTTGAACAATTGTTTTGTTCGTATTTCAGCTGGAATTCAAAGTTATTTAAACTATGTAAGGGAACAAATCCTTCAAAAATAGATTCATCCAAATCAAAACAATAAAAATCAATCTTGAACTAATTTAGCACAGCCAGTTCTGTTTAGGGAATATAGTGACAAAGCTCTGGACAGGAAAAAGAAGTCAAGCTAATAAGTCACATTGATGGAGTGAGAAAGGGAGATCTGAACTCAGGAAGAAAGAAATTAAGCAAGAAACACTGATTCTTTGTCAAAGGCACCTCTCCTTCTAAAATCTGTCAGAAACTAAGTAGGTAGTGGGAAAAAGGCAAGACAAAATGCTTTAAGAAACCTGCACAAAAACTACTAACCTTTCAGTCACATTTTACCTGCTTTTCCATTTCTGCAAGATGTTTCCCCCACACAGCTGCTAAGGAAGGTCTCCATCAAAAAACAATCAATCTACACATTTGCCAGATACTGTTTTAAAGGAAATTACTAAAGAAGTGAAGTATCCTTTGAAGAATATCCAGAAATCAGGACTATCAGTGTTTCTATTTTACTTTAAAAGTCACTTCTGAGCACATCTTGAGTTGTAGGAAGCATTGCTCACAACCACAGCAACGCGCTTCCTCTAGTTTCAGTGTCACCTCACATTTTTAAAGGCTTTTATTGCTATATTTTAGTTTTTAATAAGCCTCCTAGACTCACGTAAGGATGAAATGGATCCGAAGAATGACCATCTCCCACTCAGATAAGACTGCTGACCAGGTCAACCATTCAGCTCTGCAGAACAATGAAACAGCAATGGCCAGAAGTGTTGATCTTAACATTAGCAACATCCAGGTATCTATTTTTCACTGTAATCGGTGTGACATCCGAAGAATAAGACAGCATGAGCTCTTACCAAAAGCTCTGTGAAGCTCAGCTACACACAATCAATTACCTTTGTCACGTAACTACACCGAGTTACATAACTACAGTCCACTTTTACTTATGAGCCTCGGAAACTGTTTACTTAACGTTATTTTGTAGTCTTCACCAGTATCCAGATTTTATTTCTGTCCTTCAGAGTGCAACAATAGCTTGCATATCCTATACAGTGAGCTTCTTCAGCCAAGTTCACTATTGGAATCAAGCTGCACTCGATTGTTTTATTTTCCTGAATAAAACATTAACATTGGATATCTAAGGATAACTTAAAAGTTGGCCTTATTAATTCCATTAGTAATGATACACCTTGAACTAACAGAAAGCGGGTCCAGTATGGCTGGACCTGTCACATTTTGTGTTTCTATTCACCTGAAACACATTTCCTAGGAATGTTTCAAGATCTGAATCTATGAAGTCAAATATTTTTCTTTAGGCCAATTCACACAGCTAAGCCTTTGTCCCTGTTAGTTATGAAAAGTTGATGTGAAAAAAACCAAAGCTTGAAGTACTGAAATACTATACTGCAATGAAACCAGTAGAATCATGCAAGGTGTTCTCAGTCAGCCCAAACACATGCAGTAGGTACTGGCTGGAGTACACGAATCGTTCCCTAGTATCAGTAAATGCAATTTAATAAACTAACAAATAACTTAAAAGGCATTCAACATAGTAAGACAGTTTATCACCAGCTTAAGTTCTTGATTTTCTGCATTCATTGACAGTTTGTTTTCACCTATGGCAGGTCTGCTACATATTAAATATTTAGTTAAGCTTTTCCATTCATAAATGCTTATTATATGCCAAAGCTGTACACAAGTTCAAGAGAAAAAGAACAGTAACATAAAAACAGCTCATATTAGTTAAAAAAACCCACTAACCTCTGCAAAGTGTAGTATTAACTTTTTAAAAAAGCTGCTGCATATGAATTCCCATTCCTGTTTTGCGATCACACAAAACATCTGAAAAATCGTCTTTCTACTTATTTTTGCAATGGTCTTCTACTTGGAATCTATCCCTCGAGTCAAGCCAAACTTGTGGAGTTAATGCTTTACTCCTCCTTACTACAGCTGTTTTACACTACAGAAAACGTATTTTTGAAGCCAAAATACATCAGTTGTTATGATATGGCCAAGTTAACAGAGATTAGAGTGACAGAAGACGATGATCTGACAATGCAGAAATTTCACAATTAACAGTTTCAGTAGATCTT
>NW_010431833.1:26656-27152 GCF_000710305.1 Buceros rhinoceros silvestris
GTTAGGTTCTTTAGTACAGCTAAGTACCTTTGAAGAGGCACCAAAAACAAATAGCCCTTTCAACTGAACTTTCAAAAAAATTTAATTTTCATTTCAAAAGGGGTCTTGAAATTACTAGATACACATACAACCCTCTCCCACGGTCCTGTAAGATACATTCAGTAACTTAAAATAAAGATTCCATATTTTATAACTTCATATATATTATATATTTAATATATAATATATATTTATATGTACATTACACAGATACATACACTCTCAGTCAGCAGGATTAAACTGTTTTGTTTTGAAATGTTTGATTGGTGTCACTAATCATCTTCTATTATTTTGTGAATTCAATGGAATTATCAATTACCTGAAAAGAAGAAATTTAAAAGATCCAAATGGAATCTGTGGATCAGTATTAGCACCAATACAGATGGCCGTTACTTCAAAATGACTGCAGGGACTGAAATAATGTATTTTTTTATAACTCAACTCTTACCGTACAAGC
>NW_010431833.1:27291-47338 GCF_000710305.1 Buceros rhinoceros silvestris
AATATTTAGGCAGTAATACCTGTCAGGTCCATACATCTATCCTTGTTAAAACTTAAATTTTATACAACTTTCTTTACTGTAATATACAGTATCTCTTTTGTCCTGTTGGATTATTTCATTTTTCATGGAGAAAAGTGATCGATAGTTATCCAACAGAATTTTTTTTTAAATCCCCACTCTCCTTTCATTGTATGGCTCAGTTTCAAGATTTAATCGATAGGCAGCCACCATCCCCAATGCCCAGTACCCTTTTAACAGTTCAGTCACTGACTGTTGATGCTTAAAATGCAAAGTTTTGAGGTTGGCTTGCTGTTTAAGGAAACCAAGACACTCAGAGGTCATACTTTTTCTGCATGTTCACTACCACCTGCCACGCAATAATGTCAGTCGGTCCAAAAACTATAATTCAAATAGTTACCTACCATTTGGGTAACAAAAATAACAAACCCAGTCGTGATTTTAAACGTTCTAAGAATATTCACCCTGAGAACACAGAGGAAGTGTTTAAAAAAAATTCTGATATGTCTTCTCTTCATACATAGTTTTCTTCTTTTCTCTTCACCTGCTTTTGGGTTCCTGGGTTTGTATTTAGTATTTGACCTCACACTTGCTTTGTCAGTTGACCTGTTCATGCCACAGTCAGGTACTGGTGATAGAAAAGCCCAAAAAGGCTTGTAGAAAAGAGGCAAGCAGCGATCCACCAGGTGAGGAAAGACAGGAGTCCCCGGAACAGAAGCGGAGTGAAAATATTCTTTAGGCTTCCCAAAGCCATTGTTATTTGTACTACAGTTACTTTCATCTTCCCATCAGCCTGTGGAGACTCAGAATTAACTGAATTGGGAAGTAAGTTGTTTTCTACTGGAGTGTCAGAATTCAGTTCCGGGTAGATGCCCCAAGAATAATTACCTGTTAAAAAGAAATGAGTAACAGATTTTTGAGAATTAAAAGTCAAGTTCTGCTATTTCTACCTGTCTATAGATCTTGTTATGTGTTTTAACATAGGCACAAAAACCAAAAACTGAAGTTTACATAACTTTGTAAGTACTGTATTCATCTGCATGACTTCCTGATCATACTCATAGTATAGTAAGCCCTTAGGATAGGATTTATCTTGCCTGTTGACATCCTAACTAATTGACACACAATACAGTTGCTTTGAGACCCCTGTCAGCGCTGGGTATGATTCATCTCATCAGATGTAGATGTCTACTCCAGAATGGGATGAATCATAGCCCAATAAAGCCTATCTCTTCATGCTGACATTTTGCAAAAAGAATGCCACGAGACTGTGAAAGACATCCCTCACAATAAAGAGAGAGAAAAACACCACGCAACAGAGCAACATCAGATCTCCCAGTAATTAAGTGAACCCTGTATCTCACAATTTCCATTTAAAAAGCCTACTTAAGATTGAAAAGGTGAAAAAATTTCCTTTAGCAGATGCTCATAAGGTTAAATCAAAAAGGCTTTATGCAGCTCACTTTAAAAATACTTTTTAAAAGACAAGGGTTTTTTTCCAACAGAATTAAACAGCTTAACTGGCTGTAATTTCTCAGAAACAAATCAAACAAATTAGCATAAAACTGAATGAGGTCGAAAGCCCCACACTGGTGTGTTTTAAATCGCAGGAAACTACAATGTATTTCCATATTGTAAATACCTGACTGTTCAAATTTTCTTTAGTAAGCTGAAAATATGAAAGCCCTGAGTGGAACAGAACATCTTTTCATTGATCCAGTTTTGCCTACCTAGTGTTTTCAAGAGCAGAGTTGTGTGAAGAAGCATTACCAGTGGTGCAACATACTGCAGTGCAATTACACAAAGATAATAGAATACCCGAGCCACCTGGGAAAACAGAAGAGAGTAATTTATGAGTGCCAGCTGATCAAAGCAAACCTTCATGAACATGTCTAGAAAAAACAAGCAATTTTCTAAAAAAAAAAAAAAAAATCCCCACAGCCCAGTACTTATGCACTAAAGCTGTTTTAAAAGTTTTCCAGCACATCTTGGCAAGTGACATATTGTCTTCAAAGGACTTAATGAGGAACACCTTATCATGAACTCTAGCTTCAGGACATTTATGAATCTGAGAGGAAGTACTGAAAGGAAATAATTACGAGCATCAGTTTTGTTAAAACAAACAAACAATATTTTTCTGCAAAATGCATGTCATCATTTAAGGGCTCCTACTTCAATACAGAGAATCAAAGCTAATGTTTAATTTTTAAAGTCTCCAGTGATCTGCAAGCTAAATCCATTTCAAAAATGAAGCAGAAGTCACAGTCTAAAGCCTCAAAAAAAGTAAATGAAAGTTGGGTTAATATTGGACTCCCTTTTTAAAAGTCAAGGTATTTTTAAGATTCCCAACTGTGAAACACCAGTATTTTCAAAACAATGACAAGATTATTTTTCATTAGTAGTTGATCAATAACAGCATTTTAATGGTTTTTATTTCAAGGATATGTTATGGTTCATTGAAATCCACTCAGATTTATCCCTCCCCCCTGCTCCAAATCTGTTCCACCTTTCTCAGGATTGTTACATTACATATAAGCTATTGACCTAAAACACTAGACCAAATAAAGAAGGAAAAAACAAGTCATAAAATCAATAGCAAGCAAGCGATGAAATAAAGGTAACTGGATTTTAGAAAAAAAAGAATACAGGGTGGCAAAAAAGATGAAGGCTGACATGACACTTTTGGAAATAACTCTAAAACCTCAAAGAGCTTTCTGATGAGCAAGCATCAAAAACTAACATGAGAAGACAGACTAGTAAGACATGGTCAGAAGAAAAAACATGAGATAAATAATATTGTAAGATAATTGATGGAATATGCTAAAAAGAACAAGTTAAAAAGCAATGATCGCTTTAGGATGACAGATAGGAAATACTTCACTGCCAGAAGTTCCAGAAGAAAATAAAGCAGACATGGCAAGTGAAACAAGACAGGACTTCATTTAGTTGCTATGGCCTACTCAAAGAGAAGACACTGAATAAACAGCATATGGAAATATTACTCAGAGATAGGATGAAAGCTCCCAGAACTAAAATGATGCATTCACAGCAAATCGGCACAGTTCTGTCCTAACCAGTTGCTGCTACCTGTATTTTCTAACGTTTTTTCTGAAGCAAACTGCTACTCACTTTGTTTGTAACTACTGCATAGTCCACTTATGATCTTGAGATACTCAGTGAAGCCAAGGCCAAGTTATAAATAATAGTGATAATCCTGAGAAGAATCTTACAGCATACTCCAGTATTCCTCCTGCAATAGACCCCCAACTCAGCAGGATCATCAGGCAGCACCATCATGCAAGACTAGAAGCTTAACTATATTTTGCAGGCAACACCGTTCTCCATAAAGCCTATGTATTTCTATCTCCTCAGTTCACTGATGGTGGTTTTTATTAATTTTCTTAAAAAAAAAAAATCTTTTCATTTGCCACACTATCAAAATGGGCAGTTTTGTAACTAGGCTGGTGCACTTGACAAGTGGTCTGACAGGATTAAACGTGTCTCATTTCACCCCAAAATATGGCCACTTTATCTTAAATTTTGCCTCAATTTAAAAATCATAGTTGGGATCAGGTACCAGTATTTTACCCTTTTATCTAAATTCAACTCCTTTTTCTCCCCCCATGTAGTAGCTACAGATAACAACTTACCCTGTGTACTCCCCATAATCTATTCATGCTGAAGAGAAACACATCATATTTGTACACATTTGTAAAGAACAATTTATAAAGGGATCATTTTTAACAACTTTGAAATAACTTAAGACAAGCCATCTGCACAACATGGATGATAGAGTTCTGCACATTTTCGTTTGCAGAATTTCTCTCTAATGGTGCTATTTTTATAGGAGATAGTTTTGGAAGCTTCATTCAGATTTCAGCTCTGATGCCACAGAAGACAAAACAAACTGGAAAAAAAAAGTTGTACAGACAAAGCATTCCAAAAGAGTAACCTCAGTGCCACCATACTTACCATTTTCTGTAAATCAACCATACTTATTCTGCCCACTTCCTTCTTCATCTGATCCACACTTTTCTGGGCTAAATTCAGATAGGCCTGCAAATGATGACGCATCATAGCCAACCGTAAAGCACACAACAGGATTATAATCCACAATCTCACGGTATCGAATGTATCTTCTGACATTCTGCAGATATAAAAAATAGGTAATGCTGTTTTTTAAAGGTCACCTATTGCTACCAAGTTATTTGTATCACGTGTAAAGAAATCTTGAAGCATATTGTCAAAAATACTTAGCGCACAATCTACAGTTATGAAGTTCATGTGATAGTATTAACTTTTCCCCTCGACTTCTCTACTGCTGCTTCTTAGTAGCGCTGTTACAGATCCCATTAGTACCTGTTCATATGTAAACAAGAACAGCTCTTAAATGCTTAAATTCCGAATAATGAAGAGAGGACACCAAAAAACAAGCTTGCTCAAATAATTACAGGTTTTGAGACACAGTTCTGGACAGCAAATGTGCACTTCAGTTGCCTGTTATAGCACAACCTTCATTTTACAATAAACTGTGGAACAAAATGTAAGGACAGAGTATGTGTATTTGCAGTGGTTTATTTAATAGTTCAGTGGTTACCTTAGAAGCATACCTTAGGCCTAGACAGCAGTAAGTGCCAGCCTATTGTATCTGCTTCTACTTGAATTATATGATTTTGAATTAACTGACAATGACAACCACCTATGCTACTCATACAATATTATTTCAGACACCACTCTGACTGAAAATTCTTTCCCTTTTTATGTTTTAATTATTTTAGCTATCAATTCCACAGGCTCCTCAACACACAGATCTTCAGGCAAATCACTTAGATCAGTTATCATGCCAATGTATCTCAAATGTCTACAGTGAAACCATTCCTCTTCTACACCATTGTGTAAGATACGAGGTTCCAGAAGGTGGCAGTGAGGTGGTACCCAATCCTAGGAAGAACAACCTATCACAGCCAAGGAGTTGCCACAGGATAGCAGCTTTTTGGTAACACCACCTCAACATTCATCACTCTGTGACTTCAGAGTTCAGCTGCAACTTTCACAACACCTTTGCCAGCAGATGGTATTAAATTTTAAGTCTTTCACATTTCCATGACTTTCACAGGGCACTACTGAAGATTCACGATTTTGTTCAGAATACTCCCCAAAAAAATGTTGAAAGGTAATCTTACAAAGGGACGCTCTCTTTGCCCAGAGGTGGGTTCATAATGTAGTCCTTAGTGATTGGTTTTACCCACAGCAGAACCATAAATAAAGGCGCCAAGAAGTTTATATGTAGCAATGTTCTGAAAGAGAAAAAAAAAAAGGGGAAGTTACTAAATACAAACAATTATCATACTGTTGAAACTGGGAGTACAGATTCAAAATGAGAAATCCAAATTTTAAAGAAGTTGGATGAAAGGTAAATAAGAAAATTACTTCCCTATTTTATAGGTATGACTTACGTTTCAACAGTAACATCACATACTGTGAAGTCACACTGGTTGTGGCTTTTAAAAAACTGTCCTTAAGAGTATCTGAAAAGTTGATTTATTCCAAACAATCTAATCAAAGGAGCTACCTGTATTATGATACACTATACTAAAAGACAGTTGTTGAAAATTTTCATACGATGGCATAACACCAAACTGCACTAGCTATTAGTTTTAATCTAGAGTCAGCATCTCAGATAATTATGGGAAATATGCTGCTATATTAATATCTTTTTCCTTTATTAAAAATATACCCAGATTAATTTGCATTATCTATATAGACAAGGAGAAACAGTTCTCAGAAGTCAGATTTCCCAGTTTAATGATGACTTTTACTTAGGAACCTTGACCAAATGAAACTTGGTACTTACATTCAATTAAAGACACTTGGATGAAGAAAACCACAAAGCCAGCACAACTATTCCATTTTAAAAGCACTGTATGAAACTGCACAGTTAATGTAGAAGTAGTACTCTTGTAATCTTTGAGCACAAAACAGAGACCAAAATTTTAAAGAAGGAGATAACTTTCGGGATTTTTTCCTGAAATTAATATCCTCCTTCACTTCTGTACCACACATCTAACTATTTTTCATTACTAAAATGAAGACTTCAGTGCTGTAGATCTGGCAGTTTTGCTAGTGCAATGCTGCCTCACTAACAGAATCAGCTTATCTATACTTCCTTCGCCAGAATGCTTCTACACTATAGAGAAACTGAGGTAATCAAAGTTATTCTAAAGAACACAAGACCTTACTAATTTCAAACTACCAAGCTCCCTAAAACCATTTAAATGTTTGCATGTTTCAGAAGATGTCATCACACACATTTAAATCACTGCTTTCAGAAGAAATAAGCACTGCCAGTAATTCAGTTGCTAGGGAACATGACAGCATCAAAGAGTAGTCCAAGGCATTTCAGCAACTTGTGAAAGCGTTTTACCTGAGCTTCTACTTATTTAAGACCTCTTCCCAAGTTCATGGACTACAGTGTGCCAAAGGGTGGCAAGAAACCCCTTCTATTTGAGTATATAGGAAGAAAGGCCGAAAAGACACTTGACAGGCTCTGGAAAATGAGGGAACGTGTACAAAAATGGTACAAATTGATTAAGAAAACTCCAAAATATATTCAGAGAAGGATATTGCTGCTAAAAAAAAAATCAACCCGGCTATTAAAACCGAAAGGGACGTGAGATTGTTTTTATTCTGTGAAGAACCACAGTAATCATCTTGAACATATTAGCAAAGTGGTAGTAAATCATTAACCTTAACTTTTTTTTTTCGTCAGAAAGAGAGCTTATCACCTCTGGCTTCTTTCTTCAGGGGCTTTTAATTTTTTTTTTCTGGTTGGTTGGTTTTTTTGGGGGTCTTGGAGGCTGGTGGTTTTTTAAGTAGCTCTGGAGATTTGGGGGAGTTGCTTTGGTTCAGGGTTTGTTTTTTGGTTGCAGGGTTTTTTTAATTCAAAAGTACACCACGTGTTTGACTGCAGAGAAAGGCATTGTTTTCATGCACTCAAATTAGACAGCTTTGTATCAGTGACCCGTCATCCTCATTTAGAGCTCCCCTTTAGTCATTGTCAAACAGCTGCAAACAGTCAATAATGATCTACTCATTGATAAAACCACATCGCTGAGGGCAACTACTGATCTCTTTAGGCCAATTAGAACATATCACTTGACAATGATTCTTTGTTTGTAATTGCATTACCCAATTACACTGATATCTGACCAAGTTTTAATCCATTTAACTTCTAAATTGTTCCAGTTGAATAAAGCATTGGTAGACTTTTGAAAATAATTTGCTTGGTGTTGCACAGTTACCTTTAACAACCGATATACTCTAACATTGTTAGAGAAGTTTAACTTTTCATAACCCCATTCTAGTGGGTATGAATTACCCTTTTAGCTCCTGATAAGTTAAATTCTATTTCAAATTTTCATTATTTTGTATTTTTGCCTAGGATCTCATGTACACAGAACAAGGAAGATGTTGGAAGATTAGAGGATACTTACAGAAAGGGCACAAGGAATTTTAAAATGCTGAGAACCATAAAAAAGAAAAACTATGCATTTACTTTATTTAGCTGAAAAGAAAAGATTTGGATGTGACTTAGTCACAGTCTACACATAGACATAAACTTAACAGCAGATACAACAAGCCAACAGCTTGCAGCTGTACCTGGATGCATTCAACTACAACAAGTGCAAGTATAAAACACAGTATCTGGTTATCAATTTACCAAGAGTGAAAGACCCTCTTTAAAAGATGAATTTTTAAGATCGGCATTTTGGAGGAAAAATGAAAAAAATGCAGTTTGAACAGAAATAATTTTTCTATCTGAAAATACAACGGTTCTCTTAGGAAAGTGACTGGACTAAATAACCACAGTGGCCTATGCTACAGAATCTGTCATTAACATGTATTAAACACCAAAGGTCCAGATCTATGAAAGACATTGTCCGTCTGACAGGGAACCCTGAAGAGAAATAGTTGAATCAGAGAAAACATTGTACTACCAAACTTAAGGATGGCTGAAAATTCAAATATTCCTTTAAAGTGGTATTAACATCTGACCTTTATTAAATATTCTGGGTCACCTTTTCTTTGCATCTTACCCTAAATTTATTAAAGATATGATGCCCACCTGGAGATGGGAGTGGGAAAAAAAAAAAAGCACATCTACTTTCTGGAATTTACCTTAACTTCCAAAAAGATATAACAGGGGAAACGTGGCAGTAAGCAGAAACATTCATGGTGGAGCTCTTGCAGGAGGAAAGGAAGGCTCCTTTAACTGGGGCTCTAATTACAAGGCAAAGAACGTAACAGACTGGCAGAGCACAGGTTGAGCAGAAAGAGGCAGGTGGTGATTCTGCTCAAGATACGAAAGGCAGGCAGCAGCAGAAGTCTTAGTCACTACCTTCTCGTTGGAATAGTTTGCTTTATTTATTTTCAGACATTAAAGATTTAAGACTGAGTAGCATATACCTATGTGCATATATTTTCTCTTACTGTGTTATTTTTTCTGTTGCTAAATTCAGTGCATCCAGATGCATTTGAGCCAGTCGCAAGCCAGGGAATGTCAAAAAAGCACCAATAAGTGAACACAGAACAGCCAGGAACAATTTGAAGGTTAGTTTAGACACAGGACCCCTAAAAGAAAAGAAAGGAAATAAGCATTTTCTTGGGGAGGAACTCGAGGGGGTCGGGTATCAGAGACTACTTTCAACTCAACAGTATCTAACATTTAATTAAAAAAGCAAACAGTATTCTATAGTTTTACTCTGGAATACCAGCATTACTACAAATCAATCAGGAGTTAAAATAAGAAAAACAAGTCACCTATTTATTTCCTAGAAAAACAGAAAACCTAAGCTACTGCCTGTGAGACGATAAGTTTGTTAGTAAAGAAGAACAAAAAAGTAATAAATTTGTATTATCATTACAGCAAATTATGTAACAGAAATAGCTACTGAAATGAATTTATTGATTATGTTTTTAAGAGGAACAGATGCATCACAAGTTTAACTGGTCAAAGGCAAAATGGATATTTAAGTTGTACTACTTATATTCAACCTTTATCCATGAAAAGCTCTATCAAAACTGTTTTTACTGCAGTTTTTCCATTGTTTTCCACAGTTTGTTTTTGAACATGTGTCCAATTAACATATCTCTTTCAAGTGCTTAATATAGTTTGTTTTAACGAACTGTTGAATACAAAAATTACATTAAAAATATCCACGATCAACGATTAACACTGGAATACAGAAAAAATACAAGTGACGTGTAACTAAAACAGATTACAGAGGAACAAGAACAAATCTAGCAATCCACTTGAGTTTCAGATTCTTTCTTCATCTACATCATAGATACTAAGAGACATCATCACCAACTCAACTGCTACTGTAAACAGCCAAAGCATCACTTAAGTTAAAAAAAAAACAAAACACTTAACACCAAAATTAATACAGAAGTTAGTAAAATTGCAATAGCCTTGGAAGAGCAGAGTGAAGAAAGGCTAAGAAACATACAGGATTCAGTTAAGGGTTTCCCATGAAATTCCCATGTTATTCATAAATAACACACTAATCCAGTTTGAAGACTTGGGAAGTTTCAAGCAAGAAATTCATAGCTGTGCTCGCACAGTGACAACATACCCCATAAATGTATTTTAGAGCACGTGTAGAAGGAAAGAATTGTAACATACATCTATCTTACAACATGGAAAGGCTGTCTACAAAAGCGACTGCATTTCTACCTAACATCAAAAGCTATGACATGTTCCTTTGACAGTCTGCACAAAGGTTGGATGTCCTGTAACAAGCAGATGATTTTGCGTAATGGGAAAACTCAGTTACAACCTGAAAACAGGACTGAATGCCAAAATTCACTTCTAATGACGACTTTATCACAAACTCCATCTGTAGCTTTTGCACAATCATCCTCTTGCACACCACAGGAATGGCAAAATGTACCTATCACCTGTTTTAACAATCCTTGCAAAGCTGACTGGAATTGCCATGAAAAAAGTGTTTATAGTTCTGGACTTTATTTTATGCACTACAAAGTGTCAGGGCATAAACTATCACTAAAAAGAGAAAATACAAACAAAACTTACATTACTTGTGAGTAGTGATTATTTTCATTAACCCACTTTTTCTCATTAGTATAGATACCATAAGCATTATAAAAGCAAACGTGCAAGACAAATGCTTGCTAAGAAAATTCAAGTGGTTCAATTATAAATGCACACGTAGAAGAGACAAATGTATTTCCAGAAACTTACTGGGATTCCAAACCTTGCTTTTCAAGAAACTGCATAGCACTTTCTGAGAAATTGGAGAATCCTGCAGAGATACATGTTTTATTACAGTACAAATACAGAATTTTTTTTTTTTTTTAAATAAAATGCTAGGTAACAGGTCATCTTTTAAAGAAATTTTCATATGCTTAGCAAAGCTCTTTCACGTGCTAATTAGCATGCCATAACTCAGTAAAACTTGTTTACCAACATCTCTGGTGTTTGTATACTTCAAGAACATGAATAAAACCGACAGTATTTTTTTTTTTTATAAACGTAAGTTGTTTGATTCAACATCCCCCCCCCTGCCGCCAGTAAAGGAGCTTTGCTTTATTACGAAAGGCAAAATGGTTTAAATGTGAAACTGGAAGACAAACGTAATTAGTAAAACAAACAACCTAGGTAAAGATTCTGCTATTTAAAAGCAAGCAGATCAAATATACTGGATATCCTTCAGAATCTGCATTCCAAAGGAAAATTTCTTGAAATGTATGACATATAGAGTTCATTTTAAACACATTCTCAAAAACACCTAGAAGTCTGGAAGTAAATTTTTCAGGTCATGCAACCACTAGAGCTGTTGCAAACACTAAAGAAAGGAGTTACCTGATTCCAGTCCAAATTCTAGATAGTTTTCTGTCACAATGAGAATTGCCATTGCTTTCACAAAGAAGAAAAAACCAAAGGTGACACAGACTGATCTTTCACCTCCATCCTCTACTTTGAAATAATGGGTAGTCAACGAAAACAGTACCTTGCTACACAAGAAAAAGGTCAAGGAAAATGAACTTTGTAAAATAACTGTATTTAAGAATTATAAAGCTGTATTTTGGACATCTACTCTAGGGATGTTCTATGATGTGCAATGTTTTAAAAAAAGCAACATGTGTTCAGTCAACTTTGGGTTAAAATTACAGAATACTGTAAAGCATAATCATCACATAATGGGTAGCCAGGAATACACTCCTCTGCAGTGTAGTTTTGATTGCAGTATTCACTAGCCATCTAAGAGAATTAAACCACAGTTTAAATGTAAATATTATATAAAGTTACATGAAACAAAAAAAAGGACAATTGTATCTTTGATGCAAAGTATTGAGCTAAATGAAAAACATTCCATCAAACTATGTAACTCAAGATTTAATCTATCTTCTTTTCAAAACCCAAAGTATGACTTCTGAATGCATCAACAGAGATGGCAGCAAAGTGAATAAACACATTTTTAACCAGTGAGGAGCAACGTGTTCTTCCTGGAAGCACAACCCTAAGACCCTAAGAGCAAGAACAGGATGCTCCATCAAGCACTTCTATCAGCAATGGGATAAAATATCTCAACTATGAGAACAACTGCTCACAGTGATTGTAGATCCGCCTTACAAGAAACTGGGATGAATGGTATGGGATTGTTGCTTAGATTATTACGTAACTATTTACTAAAATATGAAATATAAAATATGAAAAGATGAAACTTGTATTTCTCTACTTTCACATGCACATATTTGTGATTTCTCACCTATCAAAGACACTAAACAACAGCATGTTTAGTATTATCTAGGAAAGACAAAAATCTATTCCATGTTCATCTTGGAAAACCCCCCCAACTTTAAAAAACCCTACACAGACTGGTATGATATAGTAAGTCTTTTAGGGTAACCCCAGTGCCACAAATAGGAACATCTAAGACATCACCTGCTCTGTTATCAAGGGGGTTTTTTAAATGTTCATTGAGTATGGTCATTTTTAACACATTTCTAAACACAATTAGCTCCATAGTTACACAGTTATTAGGATAAATTTGACATAATATATTGTCAATTCTTATCACTATGAACTGCAACCCGTTATATTTGATTTTTATTTTTTCAAATGGCAGACAATATCCGGTCTATATTTAAATATAGTACTTGGAGATCACTCCAGACATTACCTGGTTTTGAAAAACAAGAAAAAGGAAAAAGAAGATTTTAAGTATAAACTGCACCCTTTTTCCCCCCCACTATGCAATAACATATTCATTCACCTTTGCACTTCAATATTTCAAGTATTTTTAGATGTAGACTACATGAAAACATGTTTTAGATGATCTATTCAGTAAAACATTTCAACAGTCATCAGCTAATCTCTCAAGAAACTGTATGATTATGCAATATCACACTTCATTAAGCAGCACATAATCAACATAGATATTGCTGTATTTCGTGTATATGCAGAGGTGCTCTTCGGCACACAATAATGCAGTCTAAGCACGGCACCTAATTAAAGTTCATAGGAATCAACTTAGGCTCCCCATACACTTCACAGAAAGAACTGATTTATCTAAAACAAGACTTACACTGTCCTAAAAAGAGGTACATAATGGGTCACACAGACCAGAAAGTTCTGTTTCTTTAAAACATTCTTCAACTACGTGTCTCCTTACAGCTAGGGACATGGATCACAAACTGAATACACATTACTTTTCAAATCTTGAAGCTAAACAAATGACTTTGTAACAGTTTGTGATCAATAGTCCTAAGCTATAAATAGATTTATAAGCCCCTAGATACTTCATGCTTTCAACTATGGATTGTGCCTAGAGGATGTGGAAAATGCAATTGGGAAAAATAAAGCATACTGACAGCAAATTCCAATTATAGTGCAGATTCAGAACCCAATATATAAATTAATGACAGTGCAAACTGTATGTGGCTGAAACCCTCTGTTAGCTGAATAATCACCACTGCTACCTATTCAGGGATGAAGAAAATCAAAGCATTAGGGCAGGGCTTACTTCATCACTTCCTTTCCCTGTCTGACCTACATTTCAGGACCTACTGAAGAAAGAATTTGGGTTTAAACAGTATTATGTTAACAGATTCCCACACACCCACACCTTTTATTACTTTTTTATTTTTACTACTTACCACAAACAGTGATATGTCTGTAGAATTTATGGTATATTCTTTTACAAAAATAATTTTATCTTTTTAATTCCTGCAATTCTGAAATTCTAAATACCAGTCCACTGGTATTTATGCACATCTTCTGTTTCTTCTAAAATACACAAAACTTCTGGATTCACAACTGAAAGCCAAATAAACTCCTCTATATTATTCTAATCGCATGCATGTAGAAATAACTAGAGCTGACGGCTTGAATGTTATTTTAAAGAACTGGATGACCAACTTCCTCTGAATCAACCTTCAGTCAGGTTAAGAAAAGACTGTTGCTTTTCTTTGCTATCCACACATTTTCCAAAAGCAGCCAGTCAAATTTACTAACCTACCAATGAAATCAGGTTACTTAAAACCTCTTCAGATAAAACACAGCCTCCCAGATGAGATATACCTTATTTTTGCTATACCACATTAATTTTCCTAAATACCTTGTCTTTTCAACAGAAAAAATTGTGTAAAATGCTGGTTAAAAGTTTATAGACAAAAAGTTAAGTAACCTGGCTTATTCAGTTGTCCTCAGTGATGAATTTTAAATTCAGCTGTATAAGTACAGTAATTTAAGCACAACTACCATCAATGTAACACCAACATACTCCAACACTGGAAATTCAAGTACTAAATTTACGACCTACCCCTTTTAGATGAAATTTCTGTTAAAACACTGATGTATAGACTAGATTAGATTCTGAAATTTTTCTGAATATCTACACTATGAACATTAAAAATCGCTAATAGCAGGTTACTGCACTGAATCAAAACATCCATTTCTGGAAGACACAGCTGAAGAAAAAAAATTTCCATTCATCACCTCCAACTTCTCTAAGGTTTTTTTGGTCATTCTGTCAGACAAATCCTTAGTACAACCTACCACCTCATAACACGCAGACATGAAGTAGAAAAAACACCTGTTACCAAAATGCAGTATTGTTCTAGAATTAATTCTTGACATACCACATTGGCTGCTTTCAATTGAAAACAGGGAGGCAACTAGATTTTTCTAACACTTGAATTATGGTGAATCATTTCTGGTCTTGACATACCAAGTTATTTAAGTTTTTAAAGTATTCTCAGCATCCCAGAGGCCCAATGTCAAAACACATGAAGGAAGCAGATTTCCTCTTAAATCCATTTTCAGTAGCCTAGTGATCAAAAGGACTGTTATCAATACCTCTGCACATTACTCTTTGCATCATTCTCATTCTCCCAAAGAGCTGTGATGTCTGGAATAAGTTATGTTAACATATTCGTGGAGATATTAACTCTGATAGAAAGTTCAGCCTATGCTTCCTGGTACTGCAGCCTTCTGCATCACCACTAACACCTCAGAGGGCATAGGATCATGCTACTTCATCCCATCAGTCTGGGAACCAAACAGGTAATTGAGCAAAGTCCTATGCAATATTAGGAAGCAGTGACTTTGTAAGAATTTCTACAAAATTGCCTACTCTGTGCAGAAACCTCCAACAAAAACAGCATGTATTTAACGGAACAGAAAAAAAGTACACAAAAGTTGTATAAAGTGGCAGAAAACTAGTTCTGACCATTTATTTCCTTTGTATAATTACTAAACGATTGTTCAGCTATCTAGCACCGGATATGTAATTACACAAGGTTATACCTGTATACAGGTTTCTTATTTCCCAGAATATCTTGATTTTGAAAGGCTTGTTCCTACACATCAGGCCATTCTTCTCTAAGCTTTCCCAAATTCACATGTTTTTTAGAAGCACCACACGAATTTTAAACTTTAACTTCTCTAATCTTTCTCTCACCCCAACAACCTGACAGAAATTCTTAAGGACTTCTATCATATTGGCATATTGCCTATTACCAAAACCTCAAAACAATATTGGTCCTTTGGACCATACATGCCAAGGTACAAAAACAGTAAAGCATACAATTAACTGTTCACAGCTTATTAAATAAAATTTAGCTTTTAGCAGATGATATTTTGCTTTTAATACTACTATCTATCTGACCTTACTTCCCTTACAGTTATGTAGGAAAGCTAGTGAGAAAACATAGCAAGTGTGCTTAACATGCAGGGAATACTAGATCTGTTTCAACATCCCTCAGGTCCAAATATGCAATTAGATCTCAAGTGCTTCAGGCAGATTAGGATAAGACTGGAAATGCTGGTTTAGGCTCAATTCACGTAAAAAGGGCAGGTGAGAAAGAAACAATCAACAGGACTTGCATGTTCACACTACTGAGGTAGCAAGCTTGCACTGTCAGGCAACCTAATCTTTACCTCCTGCATTTGGTTTTGCCCTGAATTGATGCTGCCAAATAGAGGCAGTGGTTAGGGTGGTATTCAAATACCCCTGTAAGAAAGAACTATTGCAGTGGCTTTTATAATCTACAACTTCTTCACTTAGAGTTACAATTACTGTAGTATTCTTTAAGTTGGCAACACCTAAGACTTGAAAGATGAAGCAAATGGGGCATTGCCACCAATAAATTTAAGAGCGCACTGTGATTTTAGTACTCGAACCTTGATTTTCCATTAGCTCTAGTAACCTCCCCCTCATTCTCAAAAGGGAAGTCAAAGGTGTTGGCTTTCATTTCTCATTTCTTATGCATTAGCTGCCACTTTCCCCTGCCCTCAGTATTAAACTAGAATTCCTGACTTCACCCAAATGAACAGAGCAAGGGCTGTGCAATTACAGCTGTATATTAGCTATACTATAGCTGTATCATCATCATAAGGTGCACAACTGCCAGACACCAACATTCTCGTCATTACTTAGCAGACTAAGAAAACCACCTTCTGGATCTGTCCAATGACAAGCTAAAGGAGAAATACCTGGTCTAGAAGCAAGTGACTGTCTACGGACAGTGTTTGGTTTTTGGTTTTGTTTTGTTTTTCAAATCAACTCTCTCTTCTAGCAAGTTCTTACTCATTACAAGGAAAATTCTGGATATTGTTTGTACTTCATGCTATTTAGAAGACTAATTCCTCTCCTTACCATAAAGGCAGCACACATTTGAATAATTATGAAGTACAGATAAGAATTAATCATATCCAGAAGTGTTAGCCAAATACCACCAAATACTAGAGTATTTAATGGTTTTACATAACATCACTAGCTATTCCTGGCAGAAAAAAAAAACCCAAACCCAAAATTCTCCACAACACAGTAAGAATCTCTACTGAAGAACAGAACTCTTCCTCCTTATACAGAGGAACCAGTTTTGAATATTGAGTGCTAAATCATCCATAACTTCACACACTATCTGGCTGTCAGCTGTTGAGGGAGCTGAGGAGTTGCAGAAATTAATTTTCTGACTTACCTTTCCATAACCTGCACTCAGGCCCTTATTCAATTCCACTGCTTTATCACCCATCACATCTTTAAAAGGCAACTTTCCTCCGTAAAGAGTATGTCTGGATTAGTATGCAGAAAGCAGTTAATTACCATGCAAGCATCCATGTCTGATATTGCCTTCTCCAGTAAAAACAAACATAATGTCTGTTTCTTTTTATGGATTGATACTGCAAACACTCCGCCCTTGTTTCTCTCAGTTTCAGAGGAGAGTTCAGCTTTTCACAGAACTTTGAAAATGCACCACCTCATCTCCTACAACTGTCTACACATTTTATTTTCTGTAAACTTCATACGAGTGTCTTGAACGTATTTTAAAATTATGAAGTCATGCATGTATCTCTGTAATAAATTAGCATGCATATTACTGTATTATTTTGGTCAGGAAGTATCAAATTAAACATACTGAAAACAAAAAGTGTGCAGTAAATTGCACAGTTCTCTAAAAGCTGTAAATGCTTTCTGTACAGAAATCTATTTCTGTGTGCCTAACTGGGCAAAACCAAACCAGTTTAGAACCACTACGTATTAAAGATGAGCATTAACTCTATGTTCACATACCTGTAGTTTTTCCATACGAGGTTTGGCATTGTTAAACAAGCTACTGATGTCATACTGTATAGCATACACATTACCCAACAATGGCACTAGCTTACACGATCCTCTTTCCAAATGCTAAATACTTGTGTATTCTGCCAACCAACAATACAGAGTTTCATATGAACTGCAGAACAATGTAAATGATTTGGAACAGTGAAGGATACACTGCAAAGGCTAAGACAAGCAGACACCACACTACACTGATGTTCATTTCTTGTGAGGGCTTCACAATACTGTAATAAGCTTCCGTCACCACATACACAACTGTTGCTGCAACAGTGAAATCCACCAGCCACTGATATTCCGGAAAATAATGCAATGCTGAAAAATACAAGTTCACAAATGTTAAAGGTTTGATACTTTATCAGCAGTTAGTTACTGATGTACATAGAACGAGGTGATAATTGAAAAATTATCCTCCATTAACTGAGGTCTAGGTAGATCCAAATCATCCAAATAAAGAGCAACCAGCAAACAAGCCACATTTTTTTCCACTCACCAATGTGAACTTCACTCTTCACTTCTGCTATTTGATACTCAAATTTGTAAGGCTACAAGACTAACATCCCAAATTCAAAAAGCATACTTAATTGAGATCTCAACATCACAAAGGAAAATGGTTCTCCCGTTGAGTCTAGCTGCAATTTCAGGTAAGAGGTTTTTTGGCACTCTGTTAAAGATTAAAAACTCTTCGGCAATTATTTAAAATACTACATACAATCCTCTTTTTCTTTTTTTTTTTTAACGAAAGTAAGCTACTGATTGATTGTTCTTCCAGATTTTGTTAGTATCTCCTGTAAAGCAATATATCATTGCGTCAATTCTACTGTAAAAATTCTTGGGCTCACACTGTGTTGCATGCAGGCTGCGTGAGTTACGAAGAGAGGTCTCGTAGGAGGGGCTGGGAACTGCAGAGGACAATTCGTGACAATGAAGCGCAGCCTGGCCCTCCCAAACACCTTCCTTACATCCACGGGGTTAAAAGGTCACAGAAAATGACTGAGCATTTGTCTGTTGACTACAAGGTGTCTTATATAAAACACATGAAATTGGCCAAGCTCAGGTATTTCCAAGTCCTATTCTAATTTTGAAATAGCTGTCTGCTTAGATTTAACAAGACTTTGTATACATAATTTTTAAAGAGCGTTAAACCTTGCACTGTATCAGCATCTATAAATACTCAGGAAGACAGTTAAATGCTATTTCAAGCAAACAACACTAACTGAAACTTGTGGAAGCTTTGTTTATTTATGTGCCAGTTTCAAAAAAACTCAGCATTTCTGTTAAGAGTATTTTCTACACTCAGATAGTTTAGCTGAGAAATCTCCTGCATAGGATGATGCTTCTTTTGTTTCTATATTTACACATAGAACATGTGCATATAAAAATGTAGACAGGAAGAAAATATGTATGACGCCTACACACATACTCACATATATGAGTCTTCTGTATCAGAATGACTGCTTAAGATTAAGGAATCAGGAATTACCATTTAAAAAATAGCAACTTCCAAAACACTTTATGATGCTTATTTCTGTACTGGCACTTTCCGTTTCTAAGCATTCTACCTCACTGTTTCAGGTGGGGGCTTGAAAGGTTTAGGTTTCAATGCTACAGTACATTTCCTATTTTACATGAGCAGAAAACACATTACAACACCTGCTAGTTGTCATTTTAACAGATTATGACGTGTATGGTGTTGTCTCACACCACTGTGGATGCCTGATACAACAACAGATGTGCTTTATGCTGGATTTCCCCTACCCATCCTCTTCTCTTAACACTACTATTAAGATGTCATTATGGAACAACAAAAGAGACTTATCCCTAATTCTTTTCTTGCCTTTTAAATGTTATTTTCAGTTGTACTTCTATTCATTGTCTACAAAAAAGGATATTCCAGGATTCATCACAAATAACCAGGTGACAGCAATAATCAGGATATATTTGAAATAATGCATTATCATCTGTATCTATTATTCTTACCAATAGTGTCCCTTTCAGTCACAGATTTGGTTTCCAGATGAAGATCGATGTCTTTTGGAATAGTCAGGGGTTTGTTTTCAATATGACCATTATATTTTCTGTAAAAATTAATAAATAGATAATACACATGTGAATTTGAGAAAACAAACTTTTTCAATATACAATGGCATTTCAAATTTAAGAAAAGTGCAGACCACCTTTTTGCCAAGTGCAAACATTTTTACCTAGCTAGCTAAAAGCATCAAGTCAACTATTGAGAAACAACCAGGCATGTCAATGATGCCCAGCTTTATCTCTGATGTACTACCACGGTATGGGTTTAAATACCTTCTTTATGCTGCTTTATGCTTCTTTACACATGCCTTATGAGCATGTATTACGGCAAGATCTGGTGGTCAGTATTTACTTCAGCCCACTGATTTTTCTTTATTCAGAGAGCTAGAGGGTGTTCTAAGTCCCACAGCCTCAAAAAGTCAGCGACACGAGTACAGCTACAGAGCAGAATATAGCCACTCTGCCTTACAGATCCTCCGAAGAAAAACAAAGCTGAATTGAGACTTTTTAATTGAAGTCAAGACCAGGATGCTGAAAGACAGGAGTGCTAAAGCCTTTGGATTCGAAGTAAGTAAAAAAGACAGAGTTGGTAGTGTTAATTTATTGAACATTCACTGGAAATAGCAATAAGCAGTTATTTATATCAGAAGACAGTTGATAAGGGAAAAAAAAAATCCAAGAAAAGCATTAGGCCTTTTTTCATAGGATCATAGAATCATGTGGTTGGAAGAGACCTTTAAGATCATCAAGCCCAACTGTTCACCCTGCGCTGCCAGGGTGCCTAAACCATGTCCCTCAGTACCACATCCACACAGCCTTTAAACACCTCTAGAGATGGGGACTCCACC
>NW_010431834.1:0-10030 GCF_000710305.1 Buceros rhinoceros silvestris
TTCCAACCAGATAATTCTATGATTCTGTGATCCATGACAGGCATACTGTAGGGATTATGCTTTAAGACACCTTTCTGGCTCTGACATTAATTAGCTTTTGAACCAAGGAAAGAGACAAAATAAACCACATCTGTAACTGCTTTCACAAGAAATCAGCCCAATATGTGATTTTTCACTTTGTTTTTCTGTGAGGAGCTAGGACCTAGCTGATATCTTCAATTTCCATCTTGTGGCTCGAGGAAGGAAGTCTGGGGAGGAGGACAGGCTTGTTAGCCTATCACTCTTACCTGTGGCCTGTTTTTGCCCATGCTTAAAATGATAAAGATTGGTGCTTCAGCTAATTCCCAGCTCTTGCATGCACAGCTGCTTGTTGTTATCAAAGTAGGGGTGGTATATGAGGACAGCATGCTCTCTGCTATAAAGTTTTTTGCCCAGGCTTTTCCTCTTAGCCTATTCTGATCCTAGTCCCCAACCCTTCCCTGAGCCCAAGCGGAATTGCCAACTGCAGGCAGAAGATGAAGGACTCTTTCTATCATAGTAGGTGGGGAAGAGGAATATCAAACCATAAATAAAGGAGGAAAGTTGAAAGAGACAGAAAAGAGCTACTGCTTTTAGTGATAATCACCCAAATTTTGAGTGATTCTTTTCATCATGCCCTTACCTTCACCTCATTTGAAGATCTAGTTTGCTATCTTCGTAAACTTTGGCTGCTTCAAGTGTGATATTGATGTTCTTATTGTGCCAAAGTCAGCCTCGTCTGCACTGACAGATCTAAGCTCTGCAATAGACCTGGATTTCCAAAAAATACTGAGCTACGACACTTAAAGGGCACTTAAAGGTTATCCAAAAATAACTAATAATTTTTTTACAAATGTTGGTGTGCCTTTGTTCAATGACACATTTCTGGAGGCAAATGTGACAGAATAAACTAATGAGCCATTTCTAGCACCACATTCAGTCTGGGTTCAAACCGGAAAGTACAGATCCAAGTTCTGCTGCCTTGGGGACTTTTTTTAATGTGAGGTTTGGATCCAGACCACTATGAAGCACCAGTATACATGTAAAATTTAGAGATTGCTGTAGGTTTGGATGCTCTCCACTGTCAAGATTCAGAAAGTTTTGTCTGTATTTTGACATGGGCCTATCTCCATTTTAATTTTGGAAACAACTCCCCCCCCCCCCCCCAAACCCCAACAAAAAAAAAACTGTCAAGATTCAGAAAGTTTTGTCTGTATTTTGACATGGGCCTATCTCCATTTTAATTTTGGAAACACCCCCCCCCCCCCGCAATACACACACAATGAAAATCCCCTTGCAAATATGCAACTTACCCATCATGTGCGGAAACAATTTCACGACTCTCAGACCTCCAGGTAGTTACTCATGCACTGACACCCATTGTTTTCAGTGGGATCCATGTGTGAATAATTATGCACCTGGGAACAGCCATTTGCAGGATCAGGCTGATGCAAAATAATAGGCTGATGAAAACTGAAAAGGTAGGCAAGAGACTTGTTTGGACTGGCGCAGACTGTTAGTACAGAGGCTGTCTGGATGCGAGGTACTGTCACTCTCGTTTTAAGAAGCGTTTTTTTAGCAGTTACATTTCTCTGCCCTTGATTTCCAGGGCATCTCCTGCTCCCCCGTCTAGGAGGAGACAGCTTGCAAATACTTGTTAACGAATTCAACTGCTACAAATTAATTTTAGTCTTCAATGCTGTTTGAATCCAGAAGTGTTTATGAATTTGAAGGATTGTTTTGGGGTGATGATCTCATCTCCCAGCTTTACATACACTCTAGTTTCATTTTCCCCTGCAACTCCTTCCATGCACTTAGCTAAGGAGCCAAACTTTCCAGAAACGGACAAACTACTGTTGCTGTTCTTCATCTTCCTTTCTTTATGTTTCTTGCTTGTGTTCATCATCTCGCTGTGGAGACATATTTTTTGTCCAGGGATAGTAGTTATTTCTTCTGTTTTTAATATTTTATGTACTTTTTATGTTCTCAAAAGCAGAATTTCATTATTCCACAGAACAAATAAATCCTGGGTTTTCAAAAATTATACAATGGAGGCGTCACTTCACAAGCACAGCTGCAAATGAGGCTTTAATTGCCTGCTTAGGAAAAGGGCTGTAAGTGCCCAGCCAGTGAAAATGCAGTAAATCTGAGAGGTCAGAGCAATAGGGTGCATGCCTGTCTTCCACGGGGTACAGCATACAAGGCTAGGAAACACTCCCATGAAGCATATTGTGACAAGCGATGTGTGACAAACACATTTCCCTTTTTATTGTAGAGATAGTGAAAAGTGAAACAATACTTCTTCCTTCTGTTATTAAATCCTTTGCTGATGACTGTTTTATCATCTTTAGACACTTTATTTTGCATATTTTTTTTTTGTTTTCCAAAAGAGAAATTTTTTTAAGTGGTTCATGTTCTTTCAAACTTTTTTTTTTTTTTTGTCTGTGTGAATCTCAAGAAGACTTTGCAACTGTCACGAACTAGTTCTGGAAGTTCGAAACAGTTGATGGATCACTTATAAAAGACCTTAATGAGAATTGCAAAAAAAGCTTCTCAAAACTTCCCTATAGTCCAAATTTCATGTTTTTATATCAAAGCATGATTGTCAGAGATTCTCAACAAGAGTTCGTCAGGCATAATTTCACAGAAATAGAACAAAATTTTTCCTCCCAAGAGCTTTTCTTGGAAAGAAACACAGTATTTTGTTAGTTCGGGAAAAAAAAAAACCAAACAAACCACCAAACAAAAATGGGTCATAGGAAAATAGAAAAAATGGAAAATTACAGCCCCAAATGGTTGAAGATTTACAACCCTATAAGGAGCTGACAAGAGGGTCAGATACTGGGGTATATTATTGAAGTTTCAATAATAGGAGTTATTATTAGCTTAGCCTGTAACTGGTATTCTTATGGGACATCAGATATGGGATGTTAGGGAAATATTTCATTATATAATAAATGGGTTTCTCTGAACCAAATGTCTCAACCTTTGGCAGCTAACTCATCAGTTGTTTGACATTGCTACAGAGACTGCCAAAAGCTAGATCAACCAGTGCCAGCTGTTACGGTATTTGTGATACGAATGTGTTCCCAAACGGCATTTGCTTTATTTCAGTTTTCACTATACCCCAGTTATGTATTCATTCAGGTTGTCTGTTTTGTGCACTTAAGGGCAATGCAGTTCACCAGGGTTTTGAAAAGAAGTGTCTCAAAAGTCAACATAAATAATTACATTAAGAAAAGAGCTGATATTTTTGCTGTGGCTTTGTTACATACATTTGATAACAGTAAATAAAAAAAAAAAGGCAAAACTCAAACAAACCAACCAACCCCAACCAATACCAACAAAACAACCTACCACTGTAAAAATAGTTTGGTTTAGTTATAACACAGCAAAGATGCAAAACCTATTTTAATGCAGATTTTACAAACAATAGAGAATATGATAACATTCTGCTCTTTTATTTTATGAAAAGCCTGTGGCTGGTTTTCTCACTCGCTTTAGAATTGTTTGGAAGGAGTGGAAGAAATAGAAATCAGAAGGCCTGTAGTACTTCAAGAGTGTTCTATTAAAACCTGTCAACATCTAACTGGAACTATCTTAGAAGCCAGCACACAGGCACGCCCTCTTAATGACTGTCAGCCAAAGAAGGCAGAATAAATGACAGAACATTCTGACTGTGTTGGATTGGTGAAAAAAGTAACACTTCATTCTACTATCAGTCCATGGGATTCATTGTCACAGAATGCCAAAACTTTACACAGGTTAAAAAACAGAGTACTTAATTCAGGGAAGAAGAGTCCAGCAAGGGCTATGAAACATGATGGTAAAATCTCTACCTGAAGAATCCCTTTAAAGACATGCTCTGAGAAGAGTGGTGTGTGAGAAACTTCCCAACATATTTCTCCTTTACTTTTAACGGGTCAGGAGAGGGGAGAATGCTCTTCTTCCCAACGCGAGTGTGATGCAAGGTGGTGTGTAACTGGTCCTAAGTGCCAAAGAAGCTCAATAGCACGTGGCTGTGTTAGTACAAAGAGAAGAGAGAGGGAAATCATTGCGTGTTGTCAGTCTGATTGCTAGCTCAATAATAAGGTGCTTGATGTGTTCACTGCTTGTTCTTCCATCCCATTTTCCTAGAAAAGATATTCCAAGGCTGCTTGACCTTCTAGGCAGTTATTCTTTCTGTGGTGCCAGTCTAAACAGTCTAGTGATGGAAAAGAAGATCTCGTTTACCTCCTTTCGGTTTGTACCTGTACTGTCTCAGTACAGTTTGAGGACTTACCTCTGTTGCTATTTTACTGCTAGCTAGGCTTCTGCAGCAAGGGATATGCACAGACCACATCAAAGAAGAACAAAATGTTACAAGTGGGAACTACTACTCTAGCAGTAGTAACTACTTCTCTAACATGTTGTTCTTCAAAGCGTGCTCTGCATTTTTTAAACTACCTGTCTATGAACAGAGGTTGATTTTTCCCGAAAATTCCTGCCTCTCAACAAAACCAGCAAGGTGTAAGCTAAACCTGACAAAAGGAAAATGAGAGGAAACTCACAGATAGGTCTGCATGGGTGTCTTCCAGACAAGGAAATGTGCCGTGCAGCTCATCACCAGGGCGCCTTGCTTCATTTCTTCATGCTGTTTGCCTGACTCCCATGCTCATGTGGGCCCAATGTACACACTCCAGTAAAAACCTAGGGCACAACACTGACGGACAACTGCTATCTTCTTTTACTGTCAGATCATATTTTAGCCTGTTCTGTATACTGTTATCTGCCGGTCCTTTACAAAGATCCAATTAACAATGTTCATTCTGCATATTGCCTAACGGGCCACATCTTTGGTGAAAATAACAGATCCTGTATTTCGGACAGAAGTGATTTTCTGTAACAATTATACCTTTTGTGTGGTAGCTGGGGAATGGGATTTATTTATCTGGAAACAAGTAATGGTTGATAACCGAAGATTTGAGAATATTATGCAAAATTTCAAATCCACTTTTGCATTTGTCTTTTCCAGATCTTGCTGGCTATTAGCATTTGGCTGTTTAAATGGGGTTTTTATAGCCTTCTCCCACTCCAAAGAAGTTCTGTTGCATTTTTGTGACTGAGTGTTGCCATTCATTGCTTGAAGTAGGTAACAAGAATTGTGCATTCCTTCAAAAAGAGCAACATCTCCAAAGGCTTACTTCAAATTCTGTTTTGAATTTAAAGTCAACATTTAAAATCTGATTATTGCATCTTCTTTTTAAAAGTGCTTTTAAGTTTGTTCGCATGTGGAAAAAGTTTTCAGTTAGAAAAACATAGTTAATATATTTATTTCTACAAACTAAATATGTGACACGTGGTATAAGAAATCTTTATATGTATGAAAGCTATCCATATGAATTTTATTGCTCCTGCTGTTCCTTGTGTGAGTCTGCTGCTGATGTGGCTAAATATAATTTGGCCCATCACTTTGCAACAGACAAGGATTTAGGAATGCATATCCCTTCCTATACGCCCATAGAAAGCCCCTTCTTTTAACTACTGATGTTCACTTAAGGACCATGCTTTACTTATTTTTGTCTTTTTTTCTCCAGGTTCTCTTAATGTCAGTTTGTTAAAGAGTCTGTTAGTGTACATGGTATGGGCCAAATTCTTACCTCAGTTTAGAAATTGTAAAATTCATTTAATTCCTTGGAGGTATATAAAGCTGCTTCAAATTTATGACAGTAAAAGGAAGACAGGAATTTTGCTTTCAATGCTCATCTGTTCTGCACAAGCTCCCTTGCAGAATAAATCTTAAATGAACATTCAGGTAACTGAATGCTATTGAACATTGTTAAGAGAGACTGTTATTATCATTGTTGTTGTTGTTAATATTGTAACTATTATTATTCCTTATTATTATTTGAGTAAATAGAGTTAAGCTGAGGAGGCTATGGTCACGTGCCTCTTTGGGCCACTGACTTCAGAAAACTTGGTAAGTGGATTAAGACAGAGTATGCAATGGGAGTGCCAAGACAGGGGGAAGTCGAGGTCAGGTCTGTTTTGATGAGTTCATCTTGGTTCCTTCAGTCCTCTTCGCTGTGGGTGGTAACTGCCTGAGTTCCCCAAAGTGTTTACAGTTGAAGTCATCTTTAGACAGGTGGACTTATTTTGAGTCCTGCCAATTTCGTATTTATTTTCCTTGAATTCCACCACAGTCCACATTTTCCTGCTGTTGCTTCTTGTAGATAGATGCTTACTAGAAACCTCCCTTTCCAGCATCTGTTTTTAGATTTCCTACACATAAGAGGTGTTGCATATTGAATAGTTTACTTAAAAAAAACCCCACAACCCTCCCCCCCTCCAAAAAAAAAAAAAAACCAAACCCCAAAGCCCACCAAAACAAGCAAAAAACAACAAACCCCCCATTTTGGTTTATCTGTATAGGGTAGTACTTATGTAGGTAATCAAATCTCTCAAACAAGATGATCAGTCTCTATCTAGATGATGATTGTAGACTGAATTGCAAAATTCCTCGCAATGGCATCTTTAAGGTGTGTCTTCCCAAACTGTGAGGGATGTGGTCCTGCATGAGATTCCAGCATGTCGATGATCACTTGGTATTGATTATCTTAAACTACTTGCAAAACATCTCCTAATTACCTAATTATGTTAACTATGTACAAAAGACTGTCCTAAGTCTGTGACCATTTTTGCAGCTGCAGTTTCTACTATTTATAATAGTCTTGTCTTGGTACAGTTTGGTCACTTCTGCTGCAGGAATTGTCTGAGGGAGCCTCCTTATTGTCCAGGTTCTCCACCCAGGCTGTTAATGAACTGTTAAAGCATACCAGTGTTGCCTATCTGCAGGAGCTGCCTGGGGGGATTTCAGGACTCCCAAAAATTTGGTCCCGGAGAGCTCCAGAAAGTACTTTGTAGTCAAGGTGGCTAGGAGGGGGTTCAGCCAACCACCATCTCTCTAGCTTGTCCATGGTCTCCCATCAGCTCTTTGTTCTTACCTCTGCTGGGTCACCCAGGCAATTACTAAGTGCATGGGGGGAGCGCACCGGCCCAGATTTCATACCCAGCTATCCCACATCTATAACTAAAGGAGAAACTTGAATTCAATCCTTATGTCACATTTATAACTTAAAATTCAAAGCTCTTGATACATTAGAAAGAAAGTGCTTATTACACTGGTAGCTTCTTAGGGCTGCATTATGGCTTCTCTGAGAGGGTTTGTGTAGACAAAAGAAATGCTGAGCAGCTTTGCAAGGAACTCTTTTGATACAGACTAGAATTTTAGCTGTCTTTGTATTAAAATTTGGAGATGGCTCCTACACATTCTTCTCACTGTCCAGAAGTTAGGCAAAGAAAGGCAGTCAAGCTTTAGAGTAGAATAAAAACAATAAAAAAGGCAGAGGTTAGAAAACAGCAGAAACAACATTTGAGAGAAAACGGAAACAGTTCCTACATAACTTGAAGGCATTTCAGCTTCTCAACTAGTCACACGCGTAGACAGCTTTGACACGAATATTTGAATGCTTAGATTTATACCAAAATGTTGCCCACAAGGGTGACATGCATTACTGTAGACTCAGGGGCTGAGGTAACCAAGCCAAAATAGCAGAAATACAAGTAATTCTGGGGGCTCATGAGGAGCACATGTGCACTGCTGTGCTTTCCCGTATATACATAAACTTACTCGTGTAGTTCAAGTGTATGTTGCCCTGGGATCTTTCCCAAGCTCCTCACACATTATGATATATACACATATATGTATGTGTGTGTATATATATATATACATATGTACTTATGCATGCAAATATTTGTGTCTAAGCTGAGCCTCAGGCCTGGTCTGTTTAAAAATTCCTCTATGATGATAAGATCTTAAAGCACACGTGTTGCTCCGCTGTTTATTAAAACGCTCTTGCAAAATTTTAAATTAATGTGAACACTAGTCAATTACAACCTAAGTTTGACCAGTAATTTATTCCATGAAAAGTTACCTTAAAAGAAAGTTGAGTTAGTTGCATCTCACCTAGCCTAAATTATCTACAGTTTAGACGTTTACCCCAGGCTTGTCACCGTAGCCTCCTGTTCTGGTTAACAGACTGAAATAGGCACATACTTCCTCAGATTGATTTGGCTGATTTTAGACTAAGAGGAATTGCACCCTAGAAGATCCAGTCTATCGCATGACTCGCTGTGAGATTACTCTTGTTCCTAAATATTACAGCTGCACAAAACTGAAATTGAAGGACGTCTGTAGTCTGAAATCCAATCCTTAAAAATGAGTCATAAAATAGAATTTAAAGAGTTGTTTTGATCTGATTGCCATTATGTAGTTTGATTGTTTAACACTTGCTGACAATAATTTCTGCATTGTCTTTTTTGAATTCCAACATCAGGTACAGAATGATATAATTTATCTTTCTCTTACCTGTTTCTTGCAATGAAGAAACATATTTGGGTTCATTCTGCTCGCTGCAAAAAAACTTATCAAGCATCAGTTTCCTGTCATCCAGATTCACTTGTTTAAAATCTTGGTTGAATAATTGTTTACCGAAATTTACATTGTATTTGTAGACTTTTGCCTAGGTAACTTTTAACTCACCTTAATAGAACAAGCTCCCAAAATCTCTCTCTGAAAATAAAGGAGGTTGGTTATATAAAGAGGTGTGATCATCAGTAGAGGTTTCTAAACAGTGGTTTAACTGACAGCTGCCAAGAACCATTGAGTTTCTGTGTTTAGCTGGACATTTTTGTTGCTTTTTTTCCAAAATTTTTTCTTGAATGGAATCCATGTATAAATAAAATCCATACCTTTTTGCCAAGTTTATGAATACACTTCCTAAAGAAGACATGCAAATCAACCAAATAACTCACCAAGAGAAGAAGAGATTTGAACCTAAGTGCTCCAACATAGACACGTGCATAAGAAAAACCCTGGTCATGACTGGAGCTGAGAATGGTTTCTTGTGGTTCCTATGATAGTTTAAAACTGTTACACTGTTTCCCAAACTTCGAAAAACACTGGCTTTTCCCAAATGTGTCACAAGTGGTCTTTGCTATGGCCTTATATTTGGCCATCACAGTCGTGGTGCCTGCCATTTGGCCATTTCTGCCAAGCTGTAACAATGGAGTATGAATATGTTGTCATGTGCTGACACTCACTGGAGAACCACCAGGCCGCTGTCACAGACAGCTCTTGCGGAGACCATGACTGCAGCTTAGGATGCAGGCAAGGCGAGCACTTGGCTCATGGTTTCTCAGATGGAAATTTAATGACCCTCAGTTCCACCTCTATGTGAGATGTTAAAGATGTCCCGATTGTTAGAGCTGGTTGAAAATTTTCCAGTGGAACACTTCTCTCTTGGAAAACGCTGATTTTACAGAATTGAAACATTTCACAGGAACATGTTGATTCCATTGAAAGTTTCAATGGAAAGCAGGCAGGCTGTCCAGGAAGCCTGTACTCCTGGTCGCATGCCAGCCTGGGCTCCCCTGGCTCCCACCTCCCCAGGCAGCTGCTCCTTCAGCTTCCTGACACCCTGACCAGGGCTCTACCTCGGGAGTGGGTGGGCTGGGGGCAGGGAAACATGAAATAGAGGGGCACTGGCCCTCAGGTAGGCTCTCTTGCAGCAGTATCTCTTTGAAAGTTTTCTTTCCTTTACAAAAATGTGAATTCTTTAGGAAAAATTACAATCACTTCTTTCCACAAGAAAGAAATTCTATTTTCAACCTGATATATCAGCGAGGAGATACTTGCAGTCTTTCATTTCTCACCGTGTGCGCGTCACATATTTACAAATATGATCTTAAGTGGAAATTAGTGAGCATATTCACACTGAAATAGCGATGTAGCTGTTAGTGCCTCAAGTATTTATTCTCTATGATAGGCACAAAAAAGGACATATGTGCACCCTGCAGACTGTCATAATGAAGAAATGAATTCACAATTTTACCTCTGGACGAAATCCAGAGTTGTCCCAGCAGAAACATACCAAACAAAAGGCATATCTGTCAAAATGTATATATATATAAA
>NW_010431835.1:0-14531 GCF_000710305.1 Buceros rhinoceros silvestris
CAAACCGGGACAACCCCATTTATTTCCATAATAATTATGACACAAGGTATTAAATTTGCTTTATAATAATAGAGTTATACTAGATGGGTTAAAATAAAAATGAAGTATTCTGGATTATGTCATTCCTATTTGCTTCTCTTTTACGTAATTGTACGGTCGAATTGATATCCCTCTCCTCTAGACCACGTATTCAGCATTCTTAACAGAATATTATTGACTCTTAGTTTTATATTTGTATATGTATGTATATATGCATATGCATACATTTGTGTACATATAGGAATGACCATGCATATTTATAACATCTATAAAAATGTCCTTTTGAAAAATCAAGCAATACTGAATATTCAACTAAGCTAAAAATAGAACTAGTAACAATCCTCTCTCAATTTTATTACGCATTTGAATGACATTCACATTGCAAAAGATAAGTAATTTATTAGAGCTTCTTGTTAAGAAATGCCATGACTTTCAAACTACATACTCAACACCATCAATTTATTTCACAGTCTTGTCTGAATGGATGGATGAGCAAAAGACTTTACAGCATTGGCAGATAGCATCCATTCTCCTTGTCCTACTGTTGATGACAGCACAGTTCCCTTGGGCCCCAGCAGGATAATGGTTCTTACCTTTTCCAGTCTTTACACTGCATTGATATTTGGCATCCCTTGCATTTTATTTTATTTTATTTTTTACATTCCTTAGACCCTTTTGTAATATGAAGGATCTGATGGTGTCCATCTGAAGAAGTAAGTTCTTTGAGGCAACTTTGCTGGTAATACATTTTAGTATTGGCTTTTGTGGAAGCTGCTTCATAGTGTTACTATATTGGTATTGGTCTGTGTAGGTCCCTGTTCGTGAAGCTTTCAAAAATATTATCAAGGTTTTCTACATAACAGAGTAATTAAAGGTCAACCTTATAAATAGTTGTAACACTTAAGGCCAAAGGGGAGTTTTTATAGTGATTAGAAACTCATCAGAATTTTAACCTGCTGGAGATTAATCTGAGGTGCCTTAGCTGCAGCACAGTCATATCCTGCTGTGGCGAGGTGGCCTGGTGAGAACTCGTGCACCATGGTGGGGTCAGCGCAGCCATCGACAAGACCAGGCCAAAAGCTCTGCCTCTCCTCAACCCTCCGCATGTACAGTCCAACACGATGCAGTTATCTACCTTTCCTTGCTTTCCAGCAGGTCCCTTCCTCAGCCAATGCTTCAGTGGAGTTCAGTGGCATTATGTGTTGCTGTATACTTACCAGCCACCGGGGAGCTGTAAGGAAGAGCTTTTAAACCACTATTGTAACTATTCTGATGTGCGACTGCCGCTCAGCAGCCCTTGCTCCTGCCCACTTGCCCGCTTGCCAGGAGACAGAGTTAAACTTACTTTGCTTCAGCATCAGGCTCCTCACTGATCTCTTTTGCAAGGTATGGAATAAAAGAAAATTAAAGAATTACACGATTTGGTGGATTAATGTACGGCTGGAGAAAAAGGGCAAATATTTTACAAATTCAATACGTCTTTCTCTCTTTAAACACGACATTTAAAGGTGTCAAAACTTGAGGCAGTCAGGTCAGTTAACTACCTTCAGAGGGGTAAAGAGGTCTTCTATATACTATTCATCACCTTAAAGATTGTGCTCTTAGCACTCAATTTCATGAGTTCCGATTATTTTACTCGAACCTACATCTAATTCAGAGATTCGGTGTGCCCACCCCCGCCCCGGTGCGTCCCCCACCCCCTTTTTCTTTCCTAAACTGCTATAGGACTATCGTGAGCTTATACCCATTTCTATTCACTTGAATAGCAATATATCAAGAAGTTAATTTTTTTATATATACCCAGATCTTAAAAGATTCTATCACAATCATATATTTCCTGTCCCAAAAGTGGTGCGGGTAAGCCTCTTTTAAACTTCTTTTTGTATTTTATGCAGTTGCTGGTAAAATATTGAATTAACTTAAAATTACAAATGAGAACCTGTCAGATGTTGTCTTTTGTGACCAGCCATATAGACCAGGACAACACATTTCTGAATCAGCCTGAAGAATTTGATTCTCAGAGGGATTTTTGTATCAGTAAAATACACAGCCTTTTCTGACTACAGTTTTCAAATGTCTAATGGGCATTTGGAATAGAATCTTCTCCTCCAGGTAAGTGATTTTTCTATTATTTAGGCATTGGAAGCAACGTTTGGGGAGGAAGTGATATTATTCCAAAAATAAATAATATGTTTAATAGGAAAATGTTGGCTTCCTGAACTGTAGCTTGAGGTCAGGAAGGCAGATAAAATAGACCCAGCCAAAGTATGTTGGCAGTGATGCCTTTTGGGCACACAATTTTCATAGAGAAACAGAGCGTTAATGCTCAGCTTCCCAGGCCCAGCAGATCATAACTGGTTGTGCCTGGCAAATTTTTGAGTGTGGCAATAAACCGAAAACTCTGATAGGAGACTTACCTAGCCGATTGATAGGAAAAGGTAATAAAATCTGATATACCAATAAATGTCACTTCAGAATTAACAAAACTGATAGGAATGTAGCCATTAGGAGCATTAATTTATCTATGAATGAGTTTCCTCCCCTCTTCTGAGGGGCTTATTGCCTGCACTGATAGTGTCTTGGGTCTTTTCCTGATAGATGTCTGAATGCCAGGCAGCATTTAAAAATAATAATAACAATGGCGATGATAATGGCCGTCTCTGTAGCCTGAAGCTGGAAATGGGATGTGTGAAGGCATTTTGGCCCAGGTGAGCACAGCACTTTCTTCCCTTCCTGAACGGTATTTTAAAACGTCCCTATTGCTTTCTCTACAATGGCTGCTTTGCAGCACAATGACCCCATTCCTGGAGTTGCTTGCTGGGCTGGTCTTGGCAGCACGTCTGGCTCCCTGCTGTGTAGGGCAGGCTCTGGTGCAGGTTGGTCTCTTCCAAGCCTTTTTCTTGCTGACTTCTGACTGCCACCCTCTCCAAGGGCCTGTAATAACAGCCAGGACAAGATGGAAGCTGCAGCAGATGGAGGTTTTGAAGCTATTTTGGTGATTTTTTGTTAGTCAGTGATTTCTCTGCTGGAAGAGTGTCTTCTCAAGACACTATAACCTGGGAGCAGGGCTGATGGATGCTGTCAGGAACTTGAAGGAGCTAGAGTAGGTATATTTCAACATCCCAGTGCAATATCAATTCACACTTTTTGTCCTTAGCTCTTTAGAGGCTTTTATAAAGAGAGATGATGGTAACAATTAGCACTTTTCCAAATGGAAAAAAAAGGAGCCACAGATCAGCTAAACTGTTTTACTTGCACTGCAGGGACTGATACCAATCAGAGAGCCCAAATCTGTGTTAATGGACCTCAAAAAAAAAAAAAAAAAAAAAAAAAAAAAAAAAAAAAAAAAAAAAAAAAAAGCCTGTTCAACAAACATATACTTCCCACAAACAGCTTTTGCCTCCTTCTCCCATTACGGAATATTCTTCAAGGGAAGGAACCTCAGTGCATGGCCTGGAAGGGAGCTGCAGCATGTCAGCTCTATTGGCTGCTTGAGACCAGCCTTTGCTTTACGTGCTCTCCAACACATTGCTTCTCCCTCTGTATGGGGTTGGGGGGAAGAGCAATAAAGGAACATCTTGGTGCAAGTGAACAGTTCTAAATCTCAGTGTCATAATCAGCAGACAAAACACATTTGTAACCACTGTTTAGTTTCTTCATTGGCTCAGTCCAAAGCAAGGAAAGTTGTTGTGTTGGGTTTTTTTTCCCTTCCCACACAATGGAGCTACCGTACTTGACAAACAGGCTCACCCTCTTTAAGTTATGAATGCTTTGGCAGGTAATTTACCACCAGATATGAAAATGTGTAATTTGAGGAGGAGCTTTAACATTAGAGGTCCAGACAAGTTCTAACTAGCTGACATGGCTAGAATGATATGGATTGGAATAGGATATATAGTTTGTGAGTATTGAGAAAACAAATCTAATATTACATTTTACTGAGTAACTACTAAGTAACTACTATTGATAATTACTATTGGTAATTACTTAGATTGTCATACAGTCCAGGGGTGTTTAGAGGAAGGTCTGAGCTGGCACTCAGCCCCATCGGTCCTACCATCCTGACTCCTCTGGTCTGGGGAGAAATGAGCTGTCCTTAAAGCCTTCTACTGAGCTGTTTCTTCCCCTATTACATTAGATTAGATGGAAATCTTGGGCATAAGGACTCCTCTATGATCACTACATGCTGGCATGTCTGGTTGCATTACAGGGAAATGCATACCGGATCAGCTAATGTCATTCATGATGTCAGGAGCTTATGCCCAGACAATGATTAAGAGCCTCACCATACAGTCCTCGAGGGCATGGCTCCCATAAGAAGCAATATGGCCCAATGTCAGAAGTGGTGGCCACCTTGCTTCCAGCAGGACAAAAAGAGCAGCTCTGCAAATTAGTGCCTGCACAAAAGGAAAGGAGACAATGGAACAGCCTCTTACTGAGTGGCTTATGGGAAAGAATGGCAGTATCTGTATGCTTGGCTAAAGTGTTGTGGTGTAGCCAGCAGTACTCAGCTCTACAGCACTTTGCAGCGTATGTAAAGGCTTGGCAGCAGGAGCTGATTGTTCTTTCAGTGCTGTCTGCCACCAAGATTGCTTGTCTGTGTTCTGTGATGGTTATCTGGTTTGCATATTTCTGAAGAGGGGTAAAGGGAAAAGAAAAAGAATGGATAAAGAAAGAAAAGGGCAGATAGAAGATAGCAGTTGCTACTTGAATATCTGTGAAAATGAGGCTGGTTTTTTTAGGTGTCTTATCAGAACAAGGTGAAGGTTAAGGGAGTAATGGAGGGTGGGAAGGAAACAGAAGAAAATGTGAAAAGGAGAGGGGAGGCAGGGGAGAGACAAGGCAAAGAGCACATTTCAGAGAACAGAAATGAGACAGGATGCTGGGAATAATTAGGTGAGGTGAACTGGATACTGCATAGATGTTGGGCCTTGGCTACCTGAAGTTTTTCGACTAACCCTGAGCACTGTAGGAACACAGCAAGCCAAAAGCCTCTGGAGAGAAGTGCACTTCTGTGAGTACCAAGATCCTTGGAGTCACCTTGCTTCTCAAGACTCCTTGGTGATGAGGGAGAAGGAACATTCATTAAGCCAGTCCCATTAATGCATGGACACCCTGGTTGCTACAGCCAGCCTCCTATCTTTGTGTGTGTCCCAGCACAGGAAGGCTGAGTCCATACTGCCTTTGTGCAAAGTCTAGGTGCAGTTTCCTTTCTCCTCATACTTCATTTTGAAGACCATCTAAATCCATAATGAATGAAAGGATTGACTCAAGCTGCTTAAATGCTTATCTCAACCAGTGAAGCACTCCTTCCTCTTCCCAGTGCTGACCCTGGGAGGGCAGCTAGGTTGTGCAGTACATCCAGCCTGGCATGCCCTCAGGGTCTTGTGCTAGCCGTGACAAGCATGAGACTCTACAAAGCTCTGGTGTCAGTGGCAAAACTGGCTTAGCATTTTCTTGCTTGGGGCCATGTGTTCATGAATCTTAGCAGGACTGAGAAAGTGTTCACAATCTGGGCTAATGTGCAATTCTACTTGCACCTTAACTTTGCAGCAATTTAATTTCCTCAAGCCTTCTCTAGCTATGCAGAACAGCCTCAAGTGGCAAAGCCAGGTTGTGTTGCTCACCTCCTCTTGGAATTCACAGTCCTCTCTTACGGTTTATCAGCATCCTTTCCAGCTTGGAGATGGGAAACTGAGGAACAACAAAGCTGTATGGTCTCTCTTGTGGATGTTGCCTCATAACTCCTGATGTTTAGCCACCAAGAACGTGATGCTAAGCTCCTTAAAAGTTCCTTCCAGAGTAGCGTGACTCAAAATATCAACAAATGAGCAGTCCTGTATCTCACATATCCATTGCTGTCCCCATCTACGTTGTTTCTCCTAATATCTTCAGAGAGGCTACGACTTGCGGGATGGCTTTCCAGAGCTGTGTTAATGAAAGAAAAAAACACATTCTGCTTTTTTGATAAACATTATTTCATCATGACTTAGGTCATACCTCTAGCATGATGCTGAACTCGAAACTCACAAGGACACATCAAGAAAGACCTTACATACATACAATAGAAGTTCAAATCCACATCTCCTTGCAGCATAGATGTGCTTTTCATGGGGTTGAAACTTCATCTACAGCTTTGTTTCAAGATAACGCACAATTACTACTCTGGCTTAACTATGCCCATTGTATAAATCTCAGCACAAATGTGAAAAACATGATTTCATACCTTTAGGAAAGGGTAGGAGGTAGCTTGAAGCCATTGACACTCAAATACTAGTTGCTAATGTAAACCTTAAACATAAGCCTAAAATGTAAATGCAGAGACATGAAAGAATTTTTAAAATTTTTCTTAAATTCTGTATTGGAGATCTACCCTGATAGTGAGCTGTCAGATATTTATATTTAAAACTTCTGAGAAACAGTAATACTTTAAGAATGAAAATGCTTTATAGAAGCATTTCCTATAGGAAAAAAAAGTTTCCTATTGAGTACTAGAAAAAGTGTCTGATTCCTTATCAATCACGTGAACCAATGTGATAAAAACCCACTTCTGCCCATGCTTTGTTTTCCAAACACTCCACCGCTGGGTTTGCCTGGAAGCATCCCCTCTAATGGAAGGTTCTCTAAGAAAGAAATACCACTCTCCATCAGTGATACTGTAAACAAAAGCAAGCAAAGCGGGCACTGAAAGGCTCAGAGACACTCCTGCCCTATAGAGCTGAAGAACTGATCCTCTCCACAGCGCTATTAAGAGTCTTTGATACCCACTACCTCTGAGACAATGTATTGTACAGAGAATTGTTATTTGTTTTCAGTGGCCTGTAGAAAGCATAATGGAGGTACTTGGTATTACAGGTTGTTTAGAAAGACAGACATTAATGAGAAGAAAAAAGCTATTCATATGATCAGAAAATGAAAACCCAGTGAAAATAAGAATAACAATGGCATTTAATTAGAAGCCCTTTTGTCCTCCCACTGGCTATCCTACCTGTCCATCTTCCCTCTTGCAGACATTCTTAGCACAATACAGTGCTTTTAAGGTCTGTTATTCAGATGCTTTTGGTCTGGAAGTTGTGTGGTTTTGTTTGGAGAATAGTTGGTGGATAGTTAGCAGCAAGCATCAGTCTTAGGTACCAACTCTTATCCTAAATTCCGACGATTTAAACCAGAATTAGTTTGCATGGCTGAGAAGCTGCCCTGAGCTGTACATTTTACTATTGCCAGGACTGTGTATTATGAACTATGTACCACAGTAAAGAGGTCTTTTCTCCCCCTCCTAGCAGCTGAAGAAAGCTAGATCATCTCAAATGGATGGTATGAAGACAGATGCAGCTACTTTAATGTTCAATTTCTGCTGAGTCAGACTTTTGGAGACCTTAGAAAGTAATTTTCATGGTCAATGCTGCTGTGAGAAAACAAAACAAAACAAAACAAACAAAACAAAACAAAGAAAAACAAAACAAATAAAAACAAAACAACTACTGACTGTGAAAGTTAGGTCTAACATACTCTTAATGAAAATATGTGAAAATGTGGCAATGGTCAATCATTGAGTGGGAAGGTGGTCGTCTAAGTAACAGAGTTGCCTGACATATTTCACAGCTACTCTGGCCATGCTGAATTCTCGGATAGCACATTCAGATGATAATGAGGAAGAAAAGAAAAAATGGTTTCCTTTTGCCAAGACGTGGGTAGTGCTTAAGCCTCCAGCACCAGTGCAGTGACAGAGTTAGGGGCAGAGTTGCTGACCCTACCATGAGAGAAGTGCCACCACCTCCCAGCTCCGTTATAGCTACCTATAGTCCAGTTTGCATTGTGCTGTTTTGGCTGTGCTGACAGTTACTGAAATAACCCTTCAGCATTGAAATATCTCCACTGGCATCACTAAAATAAAGTAAACTACACCAGCTGGCTTTCTCTGCCTCTGGACAGGCTGAGGAAGGGTCCGCAGGAGATAGCAGGGGTCTGCCATGTCTTCCCAGTGCTATTATAATTTTGTGCAAGAGACCACAACCTCCACATGCTGGGTGCCATTCTCCACCAGCAACAGTTAAATATTTGGAAAAAAGCACCTTAGGACAGAGGTGGCACCAATATGCCTTTTGTAAGTTTTATTGCAGATGTGGTTAAGGTGCGATAGGTGGTGAGAAAATGCATCCCTGTGTTAATATATTCTTGATGGGTAGTTTTAATTTTGCAGCTGTGAAGGTAAAAGAACAACACATACATGACTGTGTGCATTCAGATAAAATTGCTATCCTTAGTTTGCCCTTGTACCATTCAGCCTCAGCTCATTATTGATTGGAATTAGGAAGTTAATAAGGTTTGGGCTAATTAATCAGATGGGTAGGAGCTGGAACTGCACTGCAAGGTTTAATCAAGTCATCAAATCTCTCAAGCTGTGAAGAAGATAATTAAAGGAAAAGAATGCTTGTTATATAGTAACATGTCTGTCTGATAGGACAAGAGCAAGACAGAGAAGCTCTATTTTCTTTTGTGCACTTTTCTGATATAAATCAGAGCAAATGACCCAGGTACAGTGCTCATCTTCCTATCAGCAAATTAAGTTGGATGAATTTATAAATCATGTCAGAGAGGAATTTAGTCCAGCTAGTCTAATTGTCAAGAAATCTGTGTTTGCTCACAGAGTCTGGGGTTTTTTTGCTATATCAAGTCCTACAACACAAGCTTTTACTGCCTGGGACTGTTATCTCAAGGTTGCTGGACATGGAATGAAGCAACATGCCTTACAAACTTAATTTAAAAAAAAAAAGTTTGTTAAGGCAAAATTTATTAATGTGAAAGCATTATTTTGTGGCCTATTGATGCTTACAATAGAAGGCCAAATCTCAAACTTCTTTTGATAATTGCTTTGCTGAAAGTAATCAAAGTACCACAGAAAAACCCTAGTGTTTTCATTAAGAAGTGTAACCTTTCTGGTTGCATTTTGCAGCTCTTTCCTGTAAGATTAACAATAATGTAGGCAAGTTATTTGGCAAAAAGCATACAAGAAAAAACCACTAATGGCCTAAAAATTGCATTTATTATGTATATTACATGTTTATAGTCGCTGATGGATTTAATGTTTGCTGCCAATTGGCCACGGTGAGCTGAATTATGACTTACTAACATCCAGTGTCAATCTATCTGTGATTTTGCTGAAGATTTCAGGGAAAAAATATAGATTTTCTTTCAGTAATTTATGTTTAGTTTCATTCTATTTTCAAAACTAACATCCTCAATTTTTAATCTTTTTATTTATAAAAAGAAGCAATATATTCTTTTGGAAGAAAATTCAGATATTTAAAGAAACTGGCTCTGAAGAAATGAGTATTATAAAGGAATAGGTGATGCATTTTAATTATCATGTAAGGACCTGAGGAGATTTTGATTTCCCAAGTGCCTAGCAAAAAAACCCTAAACAATGTAGTAAAATGGTTGTAACAAAGAAAAATAAGGAAGATTAGTTAGCTAGAAAATAAGTCTAGATTAATTGCACTTCAATAATGCAGTAATGATCTTTAAATATGTATTTTGGAATAGTGCAGTTTGAGAAATTAAATTCTGATCATATATTAAAAAATTATAACTGATTCTAGGGCCTGACATATGGGATTCAGATGTTAATTTTTTTCGTCTATTTTTTCCCAGCTTTGGAGAGAGACAAAATCAGACTGCACCTAGTTCTGTAGCGGCACATTATATCCATATATTTGAATTTATAAATTTAGCCTGCAGTGAGTATTCTGTGTGTTAGGGAAAATTATTCAGATAATCTTGCCTATGTTTTCATATGGAACTGAAAGGGAAAATGCTAGTGCTGTGGTGCGTGTGCCAAGTTTTGAATTTAAACTCTGTGTTTTGACGAGCAGTTGATAGCATGAGCACAGGCTTGTTATTCAAGTGTTTCACTTGAATGAAACATTCCTTGTTGCTTGTAAGATAAAAATGAGCTTATTAAAGCACAACCACTGAAATTGAGAATGTTACTGAAATCAAAAAAGAAAATGCCATGATTTTTACTGTCTGTAAAAAAGTTAGTATATTTAAAGGGTGCCTTTCTGCCCTACACATGTATATTCATACACATATCAAATCTGATTTGCCTAGGGAAAACCACAGCATGAACCAAAGAGTAACAGTGGCTCCTAAGAGCTAGATACTGGAAAAAAAAAAAAAAGACTAAAAATCAAGACATCTGTACATGCATCAGCTTATGTTTGCTAATTCCTACATACCTCTTCTGGCTAACATTTGGAGAAAGTCTGTAGAAAACACATCAGCTGTGCTGGTCAATATTTTGATAAAAGTCCATAATAAATACATCAAGTCTACTGGCTAACATTTTGAGGAAATATATCATTATCTCTTTCATGTGAAATGCTGTATCTTTCATGAGGCGTCTTCAGTACCTTTCAAAGGTAGGGGAAAAAATTAAGAAAACCGTCTATATTTTTATAAGTTCTCAAAATTCAAACAAATGCAAGGTCCAGAAATAGTTCAGGTCCCCTTTACACATATGCGCAAAGAGGACATACATTTTTGTTTTTCTTGGGAGGTAATACAAGAACAGAAGTACTACTTCAGAGTTAAGGTTAAAGAAATTATATCTCTGAGTGGTCATTTCTCATTGTTTAGTGAAAATATTAAAAGAAGGCAAGTATAGAATACTACTCCTCATAGGCTCTTCAGTTTTCTTGCTACCTGCATTTTAGCGATTTCACGAGCTGAGTTTGCATTCAGCTCTTTCTGCTGACATAGTCCTTGAAGGAACACATTTTTACTGTATCCAGTAGTTTTGGGAGCAACTTGTGCTGTTGTCAGCCTCGAAAAACCCCATGGCAATGAGTGTAATTATACCCTCTGGGAGGGTTCTTGTTTTTACAGCTTTTCAAACCTGCTCCCTAACAATTTTAGTCTAAAAGAAACAAAAAAATTTACTTCAGGTCACACATGCCTCAGGGAAGTAATCCCAAGGTTTATGACGCTGGGTTTACTTCACCAGGTTTCATATCAGGAAGGAACAGAGTGTGCCCATACCTAGATCCCCACAGCAACAAGGGAAGACTTTTCATCAGCTATGAATGAGAGGTTAGTTAATAGCACAGATTTCCACCACTGGAAAATAAAGGATTGCAACTGCAAATAGGACGATTCCTTTGCAGTGTGCCAGGGCCCTCCTGGTCGTGTGAAGCGAGGACCACTTTGGGAGTTCACTCTCAGCATTCACTCAGCAGGACTCTAATGGATTTGCTATCATCACCATTCACCTTTCCTGTTTGGATTTCTGGTCTCCAAGGATTTGGCATCTACTACCAGCTCATTTTTTATGGGTCACTGAATATCTGTCACCTGTTGCCAGCAGGAGTCTAGACAGCAGTAATCCAGAAGTGAAAACTTTAATGAAACACTAGCAGTCCCTGAACTATCCAGTTATTTCACCCACTGGTGAGTAACTCTAATGTAAACAATGTTTGTTGCAGGGTCCCTTCTACGGACGGAGTCCGAGTCACAACACGGACACCAATATGGTTAGGAATTGTGCTCGTTTATTGTTTACAATACATCTCAATTTATAGACTCTTGTCCACTCGACTAGCTACATGGTGATTGGATAGTGTCTCTGTCACACAGACAGCATGCATCTCTTAAGGCACTGTGGTTGGATAAAAGGGGTTAGTCCCCACGTGGTTACTGTTTTTGTTAGAGTTAATAAAACAGAGGCTAGTTAGAGATAATTTCCCACATGATAGTGCTGCAGCTGGGTTTCGACTGCTAAGTTTCCCAGAGAGAGTAGCATATATGTCACAGTTCTAATTTCTGCTAGAATGATACACCAACAAATGTTCACACAAATGACCCCTCAAGTGAGGTCAAATCATACTTGCATATGCTTTCATGTTCTCATTGACATAAAACTCCTAATTTAATGAGAATTTCAGTAGTACAAACACTGAACTGAGACTGAGTAAAGGAGTTTTTAATTTCAGCCTGCTGTTAATACACAGAGACAGTAATACCAATACATTCATTCTTCACTGTATGTAGGATATACAGTCTAATGCAAAATTATTACTCAGACACCTGAATAAAATAAAAAGAGCACGAGGAGATATTAAGCTTTGAGAACACCAGCAAGGTTTTCATTAGCCAGGTTTATAATAAAGACAACCAATAGGCATTTGCCTTTTGGACTGATCCAAAAGGATACAAAGCAAATGTATCAATCATTAATATAATCACTATTTTTGGAAGTGTCCAGGTTCTATAGGTACATGAACGTAAGTGCTGACACCTTTTTATCACAATAATTGCTAATAATTACTGCAGCCTACTACAATCTCTGTTGCGCTGGAAAAATCCAATGCTCATAACATGAGGTTAATGTTTTTTGTCTGTTCACACCTAACTTAGGGATGATATCTGCTTCTTCCTCCCAGTTTCCTGCACAGAGAGAGTTATCTTGTCTCTAAGACTTATTCTATCAAAGGTAAAATAACAGTAAATCATTTAGACCTGAGGAACAGTATGAAATGTTGTGATTGATCATGGCATTCAATTTTGTAAAAGATGTGATTAAGAGACAGGTAAACTAATATGTTCAACAGGAGCCATACTTATCAGAGGGATGTTTTTACATTCAGTACAATTTGATCAAATAACAATAAGAATAGAAGAGAGGAAGGGAAACAATAAAACATGAAAACGAATGTAATGCACCATTTCTGCTTTGGAAATGTTATTTTTTACAGGTGGCTTCAGCTGCCTTGAGAAGACCTACCAGTCTAGCTGGAACAGAATTTAGTATAGTTCCTATTAGATAACAAGTTCTAAATGGCCACAGCAAGGGCTCCCCCTCTGTGTTGAGAAAGGAGTTCCAGTAGTACACAGAGCAAAGCTAGTTATGCCTTGGAAGATCCCATCTTGACTATTAAGATTGTGTGATAGGAAGGATCTGGTATTTTTATCTCACGGGTATGTCTGTAAGGCTGTTGCTGGGGCAGTGCAAGGGAAAAAGCGAAGGAGAAAAATGTTTGCAATGTATCTTGTAATTGCTTGAAGCATGTTCTGGGTGCACTAGAAGAGCATGCAGTGAAGAAAGTAAACAAAACCCACCACCTGACTTTATGAAAGGTTAAGTTACTCATCTGACTTTTACTTATGCTTTTCCTGTGTATAACCTTTCTCCTGTTTTGCAATCAACTGTAATACCAAGTGAGTTTATTCATTAAGCCTGTAGTAGGACATTTATTATGTGGTGGTTACTTTAAAAGATGAATCCCTTATCCTTTGGAATTGATGCTTATTAACGCTGGCCCAGTCACAGTCTTGAGCTGTTGCTCATTTGTTATCATACCTTTTAACCTGCTTCTCTATCTGTTTTAACAAAACAAGGCTACCCTGGAGGATTTGCCTGGTCTAAAATACATGCATCTTTCCAAGTTGCAGTTGGCTTTGAGTGTTAATACCCAGCGATGTCACCTATTTTAAAGAGAGGTTGGCTTGCTGTATTAAGTGTAAGCTTTGCTGAGCCTCTTGAGAGTAAGCAAGCACAAAGTTTGTTACACTGACTGCATTAAACCCCTTTGTCTTGCATTCTTGTGTTCCTGTTGCTGATGTAAGTCATGGTGGTGGTTTATTGGTGCTTTTTTAAAGCACTTTTTTCGTTTGTCAGTTTTCCAGTGTGGTGCAGAGCACCTGCATTGGATCAACGAAGGGAGCAATGTAACATTGAGTAGGAATCAGAATGGATGGAGAAGAGGGGGCTAATCTTATACTGGCAGATCGCTTACCTTTCAGTGATGTGGAGTCATGAACGCTTGTGCCAATAATTACTGGGTCACAATTTACCATTGCTATTGGGGATTTACTTTATCAGCTGTATACGAACCCAGTATCCGGGATTTCAAAGCTGGCACAGAGTTATGTTCCATTTGCATTGCCAATGTTTAACTACAGTCGATTGTGGAACTGGCAAAACGACATTTGGAAATGAGTTCCTAGAAGGTTTGTATTTAAGATACAGGAACTTTACAACTGTGTTGTTCAGTTCTTAGCAACATGGGAATATGTACAACTATCAGAAATATTGCTTGAAAACCTTTGTTTATCACTGTTGCCAGAATTTTGCAGGAGCTAAGACTTTAATTTTGTTGGAACACAGTGCGAAGTGCTATAATTTTCAGTGCTTCTCATACTTAACTTATTCTGAAGGATTTTGTACCTAATTTTAAAAAATTATATTTTTACACATATGTATTTCACTGCTTATTTTTAGTATCATGGTGTGTTTTGGAACTGAGCATTTCAGTTCTTCATATCTAAAGGATTGAACTGCTTCAACATCATATTTACCAGTGGTGTGTTAAAGAGCTAGGAAATGCTGACTGATAAGTGAGTTTATAATTGAAAAATACCATCTATTTTCTTCTTCAGCCAGTTCTGCTTCTCACATTCCCTTTTGTTAAGGGTCGAGGGACTGAGGTAATAAT
>NW_010431836.1:0-1686 GCF_000710305.1 Buceros rhinoceros silvestris
GGGACTCGAGGAGCTGAAAGGTCTCTCCCAGCCCAAATGGTTCTGTGCACCTCCCAAAGCAGCAGGATCTGCTCAATGAGTGCATCAGTGGAATTAACAACTAATACAACAAGGGGTTAAAACACTTTACACATGTCACAGGTCGACTAGGGACTGATGAGTGAATAACGATTCTGAGCGCTCACATTTTTGTGTTCTCTGCATTCAGTTCTTGCTTTTAAAAGACACGCCTGACTATGGCGAGAAACGTGATCTCAAACTCCTCTAAAGATAGAAAATGCAAATAAGGGCACAAAACCAGGCACTGAAGCACCCGCTCTGAAAACCGACACCGGGAACACTGCAAGAGTACCCAGACAACAGGCCACGGGCCCTATTTCTGACGAGGTGTTGAGGAAAAAGTTGGATCATCTTCTCATGGAGCAGGATCATTGATCCTGCTGCAGCACAGAACCGTGGCACAGGCGATGTCTCGGGAGCTTTTCTAGCCCTAACGATCTGTCAGAGCTACCTAAGTGTGGGGGTTACACGGTTAAAACATCAGCGCTAAGAGTTATTCAAGCATAAAAGCTGAGTGGAAAAATAAACCGTCCCACTTGTCTCTCAGAACCACCTCAACGAATCCTGACAGACCCTCGAGAACAGCCAAGCGCGAAGGGCAGGTGTGAGGAACACCAGCGTGAGTTTGAGCTCTGTGAGGCGCAGCCGCCATGCAGCTACCCGCGGGCTGGAGGCACGCGCCTGGACCAAACCCAGCTTACTTTGCTGCTTCTCCTTCCAGCAGCTGGTCTGGATGTAGTCGATGTAATCTTTCTCAACCGTTTTCTCCAGCTCTTGAAGTTCTGCTCCTTGGTAATTCTTCTCGAAGTTCTTATCGACGTAGTAAGGCACCTGCAAGTTCTCTGTTTCTCTGCTAATGACGTGGCCTATGGACCTGCGGGAACAGCACGGAGAACACCAGGGGTGGAGCAGCTGATATCGGAAGGAATGGAGAGCTGCTTCTCCACCAGGGCTGTAAACACACCACCAGCTTCGCAGCTCCGTCCTGCGGCACTACAGCTCCCTCGGAAGGGAATTAGAGGTCTCAGGTGCGGCGAGACGGGGGTTCACCCCTCCCGCTAAAAACCACAGGAAAATACCTAATATTTGGAGTCAGCCATAAAGAACTACCGCTGCTCCTCCCAAATACTGCGTGTGCTCGCGACAGCTCGGTGCGGGCGCTTCCAAAGCACATTTTATCTGTGAACGGAAGCACCACACACTTTCCTCTGTTTGCTGGTGATTTCTGGCGAGCTCTGGTTGCCAGATTCCGTGGGGAGCGATAACAAATGTGGAGGTCAGAGGAGAGGCCCCGGAATTGCTTAAGGCAATTGCACCCGGAGTGTCCCACATTCTGGATCCTTTACTAGAAATACAAGTTAGTTCTGGTTACCCCTTCCTTTAGGGGTTTGTAATCGCCAGAATGTGAAGTGGGGCGCGGGATATCCCGAAGAACATGCTGGAGGCAGAATCAGCCACTCTGACACAGCCCCTGCACTAAACTACGCTCTCACACCGCGTCTCCTTACTGGAGCAAAGACACCCGGGTGCTTTTCCACTGCCCCGAGAAAGCGGCTGGCGGCCAGAACACAGGGGTGACGCTCGGCTCCATGGGGTCCAGTTTGCCCCTTCTACGCCCTGCACTCC
>NW_010431836.1:1812-2871 GCF_000710305.1 Buceros rhinoceros silvestris
TCGGAGGTCACACTCGCTTCACACACACAATTTCTTTTAGTTTTTACACTGTTAATTTTTTTTAAGGGTCTGATTTCCAGCAACAGCGTAACCACGTACCAGGCTGAGCCCTGGCTATCTCCAGTCAACAGAAGGGAGGCAGAGGGGAAAGGCAGGAGAGGTGGAGAGATGAGCTGCTCTGGGGCAGTGTGGGAGGTTCCACATGGGGCTGGCAGATAGCAAAAACACTCTGGAAAAGAAAACAAACCACCCCCAAAACAACCACCTTCCTGTTCTCCTGGCAGGTCTTCGCTGACATCTTGTGGTAACCAGCGATAAGGGGTGTTGGGCTCCTGCCGCAGCGGAGACCCGTGGAAACCGAAGTAGTTTTGCTCCCAGAAGGGAGCGAGGGGAGTGTCGGGAGCGCTCTGACTGCTGGCTGCAGCAGGTTCTATCGCCGGCTCACTCCCACCTCGGTAACTGCCAGCTGCCTCCTCACTGCCAACACCAAAGACCAGCAAAACGTGGGTTTAAAGGACTTACGATTTGTAGAAGAGGCTGTAGGGCGGGTTCGTGGCCATCAGCTGGGTTATAACGGACACGACGATTATTATGAAAACCGGCATCAGCTGAAGAAACGCGGAATAGGAGTTCTGGAAAGAACAACGAGAGCTAGTCGAGAAAAGAGAGAGTGGGAAAAGGTCGCGCCTGTTCGCAGAGACCAGGCTCTCTGTGACAAGAGAGCCACGTCTCGCATGTAAATGGGCAAGCAAAACACAGAAAGGACTTTCCTTTTAATTTCAAAATAACCTTAATTATCATCTCAGGAAACCATTTCAATTTTATTTCTTTCACCTGCAGCTTCCTTCAAAGGGAAAACACAGATCTTTACTCCTGCTCTTTGTTTTATTTCTAAGCTGGCTTCTAAAATGCCTTTTCTAATCAGGAGCAAAACGTAACAGGCAGCTCTTGAGGCTTTGCTCTCTGGGACAGGATCACTGACGTGGGCTGGATTCACTCGCCCAGGTGGAACAGGTTTTTTTCAGAGCTCAACTAGAGGAGACTCACGGGGAAAGAGGC
>NW_010431836.1:2972-5620 GCF_000710305.1 Buceros rhinoceros silvestris
CCTGCCTTGGAGAACGATCCTGGTGCGTTAACAGACTGCCTCGGGAGGAAGACGTTTCTAAGGCAGGTGGCGTGTGTGTGTGTGAACTGACACCTCACCTCTCTCCTGGGGGTTTCAGCAGGTAGGAAACTATCCCCGCCCCATCCTGCCCCAGGCGGGATGGGCAGAACACAGCTTCTGCCCGGAGCTGATCTACGGAAGGACTGAATACGCCACGAGGACAAGCCAGTACTTCTGCATCCCTCGTCACTCCACGTCCCTCGTCACTCCACGACTGGACTAATTCTTGGTGGACTATCAAACCACGAGAGCTTGCAAGAAGCAAAGCAGCAGCCAGACACTGGGTCACCGACACTCCAGGGCCTGTAATTCTACCAGTACTGTGGATTTTTAGAGCAGTGATTAATAAACCACAACGGAAACATCCAGTCTGGCTGCAGCGCTCGAGGATGGACACCGGGCGTTTCTCCTGCCTTCAGATGCGCCCATGGCCCCTCACCCAGTGAAATACTGGAGACCCCTCCTCCTGGCTACCTGTGGCCTGTTCTCTTCCTCCTCTTGCTCCTGCGTCCACGCTCTTTCCTGTCGGTGCCTCCGTGGGTAGTAGTGGGTGTCTCTGGCTACGTTGGAGAACATGTGGATGTTTCCTGGTAAAAGAAACCATGAGCGAGCCGTGATTACCGTCTCCCGTATTTTCACGCCGTTGTTGTCACATTCGCTCACGAGGCCGTGGCTTGTGTTGCAGCCCCGGGCTCTGAGCAGGAAAATTAATTTGCTTCACCAGACTCAGGCCATGAATTATGGTCATCTATGCTAATTTCTACTTCCTTCAGGCTATTAATAGTTTCATTTAATGATTTTATAATAAGGAAATATAAGCTTTTTGAGTGAAAAAGGAGCACGGTTCAGGATTTCCTTTCCTGTGCATGTACAGGAAAGGAAATGTACTCTTAAAAACTCTGGAACGAGGGAAGAATAGCACATGCTGCTTCGACTGGAAGCTGAGCTCTGATTTGAGTATCCTAACAGGGCTCTGCTCTCCTCTTTTGGAATTCACAGTGTCTCTGGACTAGAGAATTGAGATTCACGGCCTTCTCACGCCAACAGAAATTCATGTCTATTCTTAAGCCCTGGGAAAGACGTCACAAGATTTTATATTCTTACACTGTCCTTTCTCCGCATTTCCCAAAGAATCCTGCAAGAAACACTGGTTCAGTTTTGGCCCCTCACTGCCAGAAGGACATTGAGGGGCTGGAGCGTGTCCAGAGCAGGGCAGCGGAGCTGGGGCAGGGTCTGGAGCACAGTGCGCTGAGGAGCAGCTGAGGGACCTGGGGGGGTTGAGCCTGGAGCAAAGGAGGCTCCGGGGAGACCTTCTGGCTCTGACAACTCCCTGACAGGAGGGTGCAGCGAGGGGGGGTCGGTCTCTTCTCCCCAGGAACAAGCGACAGGATGAGAGGAAATGACCTCAGGTTGTTCCAGGGCAGGTTGAGGTTGTCCCTGAGGAGCCATTTCTGTCCCGTTGGGGTTGTGCAGGCGTGTCGCAGGCTGCCCAGGGCAGTGGTGGAGTCCTCATCCCTGGAGGGGTTTCCCAGCCATGTGGAGGTGCTGCTGAGTCCTCTTCCCGGGAGGGGTTTCCCAGCCATGTGGAGGTGCTGCTGAGGGACGGGGGGTAGGGGGGACCTGGCGGTGCTGGGGAACGGGGGGACTCCATGATCTTAGAGGTGTCTCCCAGCTGAAAGGACTTTGTGATTCTGAGCGGCCTGGTGGAAGGGACTCTGCTATTGTGCCAGAACGTCTGTTCCATGGCTCGGTCCAAGACTGCCCGGGGGTTTAGGCCTGGCTGCAGTCGGAGCTCTAAGGCAGCCAAATGAGGCTGGCCTGAGGAAGGGAAGTGTCTTTCTTGGAAAAGAGAGTTTGTTCCCATCACTCAACACTGCTCAGACAACGTTCTATCCAGGTGTGAAAAAGCAGCAGCTCACTTTCAGGTTAGGAAAATGCAGATAAATTCAACCTTTTTAGGTGAGGAAGCTCTACTTTACTACTCACACCTCTTACTATGCATTTATCTTTGCCTTTTCTTGTTCTTTGGTGCTTTTATAAAAATTCCTGTTTACTTCTTCCTGCCACTTGCACCCGTTAAATCCATCATGCCCAGCACCCAAATTTCTCCTGCAGCTCCTCAATTTTGTGTCCTCGAGCCCCACTGCATCCCCACTGCCTGCAGGCACGTTCCACGAGGGGGACGTTTCACCGGTGGCTGAGGCAAAAGGCGCTGCCAGGAGCTCACCAGACTTTTCGGATTTACTTTTAATCCAAACCTGAACTCCTGGTCTCACGGTATCTTTCTACTTCTACTCTAAAAACAAGAGCCAGGGCTGGACTGAGACGCACACGGAGCCACTACAGATGGGGAACTACTGTTCTGTCACTGATGCGGCATTTCCAGTCACGACCAGTCCTCCCCTGCAGGCACCACATTCGGAGCTGCCAAGTCTGGATTTCCTCACCATGTGTGAGCTGCTGCAAGGCAACGAACTCCCGTGTTCTCCTAGTTCTAGGGGCACTGAGAGCCCCTCGCCAGGAGCTGCTGCCACACTGGACTGCCAGGTCCCCCCTGTCCCCCTGTCCCCCAGCAGCACCTCCACACG
>NW_010431837.1:0-12987 GCF_000710305.1 Buceros rhinoceros silvestris
TATATATATATATATATATACACATTTAGTATACTAGTTTTTAACAGTAGTCTAAAATCTTTACTGAATTAAAGAAAATACTTTGATTGGTCATGGTGTCATGTAAATTTTCAAGTTTTTTTTCTTGCTAGATGAAAGCAGTGAAGATGATTACTCATAGGTGGTGAGTGTAGTGTTACTATTATCCTGTAAAAGTTCCTGAGGCAAGCATAGAAATTGCTCTAAGAAACTAACTCCTTTTCTCAGAAAATAGTATTAACTTTTTGAAGCCAGAATAAGGATGTACACATTTATCCTTTGGATCAGAATATGATTCCTGAAAAAAATGACAGGCAACAGAAAGCTCTTTGTCCTACCAAAGTAATTTGTATTATAATTTCATAGTAATTTTGTAGCATAGTGGGGATCCACTGAGATTTGGATTCATATCACCCGCTCAACGCTGCCTCCAGCCGTAGGAGCTCCTTCAGTGCTCATGAAAAGGGAAAAAAAAGCAGCTGAATTCTAATTGCATCTAAACTGTATATTTCCTAAGTGCAATACAAGGTTACAGTAACCTATCACCCTTGTGGTGACATCCAAAATGCAGAAAGATATTCCCTCAATTTCCTCTATTTCCCGTGAAAAAGAGTTACAGAGTGAGGGAGGAAGATGAATCCAGCTCTCCCTGCAACCCTTTTTCTACCAGCATATTTCATCAACCACCAAACTGGCAGAAAAATCCACAAAGTACTGTTAAGCATAAAGACACTACTTCTCTTTCAGGAAGGCACTGAGCTGCAAATTGATGGAAACTGGGAAAATGCTAGGAAAGGAACACTACGTGCCCCTCCTGCTTTTCTGTAGGCATCTAATAGTAGCCACTGTGAAAGAAGCTGGCAAATGGCTGAAGGTAGATGAAGCTGCGGTGAGATCCAATGCAGCTGATCCTGCGGTCTCGCAGTGAAATTAGCTAATTCTTGCAGCTCAGTAGGTTGCGTCTTGTATTTCTGCTCTGTAGGCCAAGGATATAAATACGACTGAAGTCGTGGCTATTACAATGCTATACAATATAGTTTGATTTTCGTGTTGTCTTTAGAAAGATATTATCCCCCAAATTTATTCATTTAAAATACAAAATCAGAATCTAGAGGACTAACTGTATCTCAAGCAATCTTGCTGTATGGTGATATACATTACCATATACAATAAATATATTGCTCATCATCACAGTAATGACAGTCTTGAATAGAACAAGGCGTGCTGAGTCCTACTCCAGTGTCTGTGCTGTAGAAAACGGATCTTCTAATTTTCCAGTAAGATCTGTCCCTCATTCACTGACCAGGATGGGTTCTGAAGGTTTCTAAATCAAAGTTCCCAAAGCAATCAACTGAACATGAAAAATATCTTAACTCTGAAATGTCTGTAATAAATACACATTTCATGATGGAGCGCTTCAACTGGGCTGTTGCTGGGTAAATAATACATCAACAGTCAGAAACACAGACTTGTAAAAAAGCCAGTGGGGTTCACAAAGTACACTATGGACAAATCATCTGTCAAGTACAATGAATTGTCTTTGCTGACTTTGTAGTTACAGTTATTATAGAGACAGTTATTATACTTACATAGTGGTAACGTAGAGTTTTAATAAATACTGGTATATAAATCAAAAAAGAACTGTGAGGATGATTTCATAGTCAATGAGAGTTGTTCCATTAGCTTGCATTAGCTGTGGTCTGACAATTATTTTTGTCTGTTGTGAGCCACACATAAGCATCACCATCCAAAGTCAGAAGTTGCAGGTTTTATGTAAGGCATCCAGATTTTCCAGAGTTTTATGAAGAATATGATTTAAAATCTAAGCAGTTTGACTAGCCTAATAGTATAACTGAAATGTGTAAGATAAAGCAGAACCCTTCATACACTTCTTGGAACCTACTATACTTCTTCTATAATAAACTTTCATTAATTATATTGGTCTGCTGGATGTTACGCATAGTTTTTCTCATACGACATCCTGTTCCTAGCTATTCTACCTCCTCTGCAGGAATATGTGTCATTAGATTAGTTTATTCACTAGAATACCCAGTCATACTAACTCTGTTGTAGCACAAGTTCTGTCACAGTGTCAAGAGATTTTTTTTTTTTTTTAATCCAGCTGAAATAATAAATGCAAAGAGGAAATTCATATCCCATTTAGTGCTGGACAAGGCTGAAAGCTTTAAGTTAAAAAAAAATTCAGTGCTTACTCTAGCAACAATTTCTTCTCAAGGTCTGCTAAACTGGCTGCTAACACACTTTAAAAATTCATCCTTTCATATTGTGGTACAATCTCTGCTTTGAAATTTCTTGGTCAGTAGCTACTAAAATCCTCCAGTTTTTGAGTCCTTAAAACCAGAATTGTTTAGCAATGTTTGAGAGGTATTGACCTCCCTAAGAATATGGTTTATAATACTCTCTTCATAATGACTGGGGAGCACCTTCTCTAAAAATAATCACTGCATTTCTTTTTTTTACTCACTCGAAAAGACAAGGAAGAAAAAAACACATTAACAGTAGAGACAATAAAATAGAGGACACCTTAAATTCCTTTGCATTTAGAGCAAATCTGCCTTACAACACATTTGAAATCATGTGCTCTCTGATATCACAGATTCAGTCAGTTCCAAGCCCCACAATATAGATATTCTGACTCTCATTGGGAACGAGATGTCTTGTAGAAATTGTCGTATAACATGCCAGATGGCATCTTTCTTGCAGACATCACTTCAACATGCTTCTTCTATTGCCTTGGAGAAGAATGAACCAACTATTGCTATATCTGTAAGAGATTTCTGCATCAGTTTTCCCATGAAGGAATAGGCACATCTTTTTTTTTTATTGTGGTATCACAGAAGGATTATTGTGATATTTATGTTCTTTGAAATCATAGAAAAGCATGATAGTATGTAAATGTGTTGCAGGTGAGACCATCTCATACAGTCTGCATGATGTTTTGCAACATTAGTACCACCTGTAGACATAGGCAGAGTAGGCGCTACCTGCAGCAGCACACTGGTGGAGCTGGCACTGGATCATAGACTGGCAAAATGCAGATAGAGTCTCCTAGTCTCAAAGCAATAGCACCTGCTCCAGGTTCCACTAGCACTGGCTCAGAAAAACTGTAGGCCAAGCACTCCCCTTAAGAAAGGTCTTCTGGATGGGCAGAGAACAAGGAGAATTAAAAGCTGCACGTTCCAATAAAGAAAGCCTTGACCCTAATCGCCACACTCTTGACTCTGCTCTGTGCCTTCCTTTGCCTTACTACTACATTTGACGGAAGAAGGAGGGAAAAAGTCTTGCAGATAACAGGATGCTTTAGCAATGAGATGATACCCAGGGGTGAAAACAAGGCAGCAAGATGACGGTGTTTCTCCTTCTTATCTTTCCCTTTGCTGAACGACATTATGTTGTGTTGATGGGTTCAGGCATGTATTTACACTGGCATAGGGCAGAGGTGGAAAAGAGTGCCCAGTGGGACCAGCAGTGCTATAACAATCCAGTAGTGGGGCGATGAGAGAAAACTGCATCTGGGGAGCCATTCAAAAACTGAATTTTGCCTACAGTATTGCTAGGCATTAAGCCAAGCACTTCTCATCACTGCCATCATAACCTCTATGCTGTTTATAGCAAGGTAAAGAAGCAGTTTGACCATAAACTGGTATACTGATTATTGGCTGTGCCTTATTGTGGGCAGAACATTTTTATTGATGGAGGATACAAGATGCAGAGACGTTCATATCTACGCATGTATGGGAAATACAAGAGTCAATCATGCATAATTCTTTCAAAGAGTGGGAGTATACTTCACTAGATCTCTTCGCATTATCAATTTTTGTGCTTGTGAGGGAAAGGGGAGAAAAAGTCAGGAATCCTTTTCAAAGAAATTCATGATTTCTCAGTCAACTGAGAAAATTTCAGAAAGGATTTAATTCTTACCTTGTTTAAGATCATTTTGTTCTCAATTTGTTCTCTGAAGAGCTTGCCCAGCCTATCAAATTTGCTCTACCCAAGGGAAGTCCACTATATTTCAACCCTCCTCCATACAGCCTTGCTACTGACTGGGCATAACCCTGAAGGGGTTATGCTCCATCTGTGTACAAAGGTATTGAATCACAGTAGAAAAATACTCTATAAATTAGGGAAGATTTACAGACATGTGTGAACAAATACATTTGTATTTCCATGAGACCTAGATTCCTATCAATTTGGTGTATCTTCTTTCTCTGCGAAAAAAAGTAATTATCCACTAATCTGTTTGAGGTACATTTAGCTATTTGTGCACACTGTACTCTTTCAAAAAAATATATGTTCTGTAGTGCATATAGTCACATGCTAATGTTATTAAATACTTGAGAAAACTCCTAAAAGTTTCTTCAGCAATCACAGATTTACCAGTGCCTGATAAACCTTCAGCAGTTTTTTGAGAGACCCTTCATACTTCGTGTAGCAATGTATCAAATCAGTAAGAAGACCTGGAGTAATGAAGATCTCATGACAGACCTGTCTTAGGAAACTTTCCAACCTCATGAAAGATCTTCTATGGCTCAACTAAAATTATTTTATAAAATCATTATGGGCTTCAGTTTGCATAAGATGTTCCACAAATACAAGTAGCAATATCAGAGTAAAAGGTCATCCAGTTTTAGTCCAAGGACTAATAAGGATGGAATTGAAACTCTTAGAATATTGTTAGTTCAGTTCAGTGGCTGCTCAAGGAGCCTCTTCATGTCACTTGCAGACACATTGTGTTATAATGCGTCGGTCAGACCATAGTAGGTTTGGATTTCTACAAAACAGTTTTCTGCTATAGTAACGTCACTCCCAAATGATGCCCTTGACAGATATCTATACTTGTGTCTGCAATCAGATTCCTTCTTAGAGATGGTCATTGCATGATCCACAATGGAAAAGGAAAACAAAGAAGAATTATTGATGTATTCAATAAAGGAAGTTCTACTGAACAGGATTGTTCTTAGAATTGTACCCTGTATATACCTTTTTTCTCTCTTTTTTGCTAAGTCCTTTGATTGTGTTACGAAAAGCAGAAGTTTAGTAAACATTCCTCTGAGAACAAAGATGTAAAATATTTCCGTCTTGAGAGAAACAGTCTCAGAAACAGAACATTGATGGAAAATACATCATGAGGTATTCGGTTTCTAGTGCAGAAAAAGAAATTTGCTTTCATTTCAAATGCATTATATTTATATTTTTTTCCAGTTATAGTTGATAAAATATACATCCTCTCCAGAAATCATGTAAATCTTGTATGTGTGCCTGCTATCATTCACAATTTTTTAAGAAAAGGATTTAAACTTAAAATTTTATTTAGTAAAAATATTCTTTAAGTTGTTCATTTGAAATGGTGACCTTTTCAATTTAAATTATTATATGTTGGCATGAAGGTTTTCTTGTGTCTTGTAATATTTTACGGTTGAAGAAATCATGCAGATAATCTAATTACTTTGAGTAAAATTGTTGTGCCGTTCATATCTTTTGCTGTACTACAGGAGAGAAACTGTGAAATGTATTCACTGTCAATTCGTTAAAGGGTTTTGCTATTACATAAGCAGAAATGCAGACCACTACTATCTTGTATTAAAAGGGGAAAGGGGAAGGCACGGTAAACCATGCCATAGGCTACGGTTTATGTATTGCACTTCTTAATGTCTCATGAAACGTAAAAGATCTACAACAAACAGATATGCAAAGCATAACTGGTATGAAGATTCTATTCAGATTTAAGTGCTCTAGGTTGCTTTTGAATCTTGCTATTTTCTGCATTTGTTTTGACTGCTCTCATCATTCAAGATTGACGCTTGGATGGGTGTGTAGGAGGAAGCAGCAGCAGCAGGCTTACAGCTTGCAGACAAAAAAAAAATCTGCCTTATCTGATGGCTATTATTGAAAATGCGAGGTGTAGCCTAGGCTGGGTAATGAAGGGGAGCGAGCGAGGGGGAGCAAGAAGCATGGAGCTGCATACTGATGAGTGTAGGAGTACTTGATAAAAAGAATTCTTGCTGCTGGCAGTGCATTGCTCATTGTGGAGTATTCCAACAATCACATATAACGGAGAACAGCTTTGCTGACAGCTTGATATGCTTTTTTTCTTTTTCTTTTTTTTTTCCTTCTGTATGACGTACTGGTCTGTAGTAAAGATTAATAACTAAGAAATGTAGAGCTAGCATCAGATCTTACGCTGTATACTGCCCTGTAAACTATGTTTTACTTCTGACTTTTCTGCTTGCTGAAAACATTAATCTGTCAAGCTGGCGGGCTCCTTTGATACCAACTTTCCCAGGAACACGATGTGGCAATGCCACCTCTCAGCCCAGGACTACCGCTATTATCCAGTGGATGGTTATTCGTTGCTTAAACGCCTCCCTCTTCACCCTCCTACAGGACCCCGATGCCCTGTCCAGACAGTGGGACAATGGTTGGAAAATATTGGGCTACCTCAGTATGAAAACCACTTGCTGGCTAATGGATTTGACAATGTGCAATTTATGGTAAGAAATCTCTGTGCATAGCTGTGTATATACACTGTAGCTGCCTTTTTTTGTCTGTCCTTTATGTGTTCATAAAATCCTCAGAAACCTGCATTGCACTACGATCTGTTTAGTGTTTCACTTTTCTATGTCTAGCTAAATTGATATATAAACCGTTCTTGTATAAACTTCCAAACTGTACACATTAAAAAATATTCTAGCCAGAAATATGGTAAAAGAAAAACTGACTATTAAGGTTTTTTCTCCACCTCATCAATCTTCAGATTAAGAAAGAAAAATGCACAGTGCTTTTAATCCATTGCAGGATTTTCACAGTGTATAAAAGCTGCAAACACCCTTATCTGCAATACATCACATTACTACTTTTATTTAAACATTAATATCATTGCAATAATGATTAAATAACATGCAATGCCATTCTTGCATTGAGAGGTATTTTAATAACAGAAAATTATTTAATGAAGTGTGCTCTCTATGCAAGTGATTCTGGATGTCTCAGTTAAATGTTTTTGCATCTTAGATAATCAGACTATGGGATTCACTTGTTGAAACTTATGCCCTGTGTGGAAAAGTAATGAATTCCTTTTATTAGTTCCATTTTCATGTTTTAACTCCAGGTGTTTATAAGGAACATATGAATGAAATAAAATTTCATGTACTTCAGGATTCACAGTATTGCCATGTGGTTTAAGGTAAAAGAGATCTGTCATGCACAAACTTTCCATTGAAATGAATATTGACAGTAAAGAGAGAAGCTTACTTGTAAGGTTGTTATATAATCACTTTTCTACCTGCTTCAGTATTCCCATTACTTGAGCCTCTTGCAAAAATCCCAAGTACATTTCCTATAAAGTACCAGAGCTTAAAATGTTCTTAATAACCCCATTTTAAAGATATATTTAGTAACCATGTACATATTGGTACGGTTCTAACTTTTCATTACTTACTCCTGGCATATAAGAAACAGAAGTGAATATTATGACTAGAAAATCATCACACGAGTTGTGCTTTTCTTACTTAATTTCTGTTGCCAACCTTTAGGTTACTGATTGTAAAATTAAGGCACAGATCTTTACCATTTCCACATTACAATAGTGTAGAGGTTTCTCCCTGTTTTTACATGGCTGGCATGTGATCTTTTGCTTATATCGGTAAAAATCATTAGAACCTTTACCTTTAATATGCTTGAAAACAATGCTGTAAGGGTGTGCTGCCAGCCCAGCAATGTAAAAAAAAAAAAAATTCCCAAATGCATTTCAAGCTACAGTTTCCCAAAATGCAACTACACATACGTATATGTGTTGCAGCATTAGTTACATAAGTAGGTAGTCATTTAGTCTTAAAGAGATTACAGAAGGAAAGTGTTCGCAAGAGGCTGTAGGTGGCATGACAAATGCAGAGGGGTACACCTACCACAGGTAAATGATGAGCAACAGAGAAGCCAAAGAAATTGCCCTGGAGGGCTTTTTGGTTGACCCCTGGCTCTGGAGGGGCCTGGACAACATTCTGGGGGAATTTATAAGACTTTCATTTCCTGTGTCTTTTATTGGTACACTTACGTAAGCAAACAAATCATATACGAGAGTCTGTTATTCAAGACATAAATCAAACTTTTTAGGTATCAGGCACATTAAGTTATGCCTGCATACTTGTGTGTTAGCTACTGTTTTCTGGTCATTTTAATTTAAGCCTTTTCTGACATGGTTTGTTTTTAAATATATATCACAGGTGAAATACACAATCAGTCTTAATATTAATTGGGATAGCAAGCATATATGAATGGAAGATGATTAAGCAAAAAGCAGGAAAATTGCCTAATAATAACAAACTGTATAATTTCAGTGATTTAATAATTCCTAATTTATTGATTTCACACAGTACATCATGCTGTTATATATTTCAGTTTTTGTTCATACCAGAAATTGAATAGTTCCCATATTTTACTGGAAATAAAAATGATCAGAAAATATCAATTTCTTTATATATCATTCTTTTGAATATGTCAGCACAGGAAAAGGAAAGCCTCTCCTGAAAATTTAACTGAGTCCTTTTTAAAATATTTTCCACTCAAGCCAAAATGTTGAAGATAGAATTATACTTGGAAAGTGTATAGGAAAATGAGAGAAGAAAGACTTGCAATGTTAAGACAAAAATTCAGATTACTCCAAACTTAAATGTGTTGTAGTCTTCCTTAATATGAGAGAACTGCTTTACCTTTATTAAAGTGGTTTACACATTTGGCTATATTTTACAATATTATTGGTTTGTTTCAGATAGTTTAGCTACTTCATATTGAAGAACTCTAATAGTTCAGTGCAGTAAAATTCAGTTAGACATATTTGTTCTTCATTCTGTACCATATTCCTGCTTTTGGTTTTCTGCAAGCACATTCTGACCTGCATTTATTCATTCTGTTGCCTAAGCAACAACCATCACACTCCTATTAAGTATGATTTAGTAGTACAGGTTTTACTAGATGTTCAGAACAGGAGAGGGAATATCACTATTGTATCATTAATGTCCATAGAATAACATACATCTGAGAACACATGCATTCTATTTATACTACTCTCAGCAGCAAAACTCTATTAATTAAATTAAAAGGTGTTTCTCAGATAGAGAGATTTCATGGTTAATCACTCATTAGATCTTAGAAATTAAATCCTTGTGTTTAGTCCCCCTTGGGCATTAGAAAAGTTACTCACTAGACTATGCTTAGAATTAGGAAGATTTTTTTTTTTGTTACCGGAAGTGTGTGAACTTCATAGTAAGAAACAGCCTGTTTCCTATTAATTTTACAGTATGAATATTTTTTTCATAGTTCATCAGTATATATGTTCATCAATGTATATAAATTAGTTGTGTTTTCATTAACTGCTTTATCTCTACTTACAGCGTATTTGTGCACATAGCCAGTGCAATCCCTACCTACTATTACTGTCATGTAGGAATGACACTTGCATAATATTTAGTAGGCCCAAGGTGGGTTCAGTACCAAGACCTGCCTCATGTGTGCTCATAGGAGTAGAATCATACTTGAATTTGTGTGTGTATATATATATATACTTACATATATATGCAATCATTATTAACATTGATAATTCATTATGTAATGAGCTGCAGCATCCTTCAGATAGAAAAATTGGTGGTGACTTTGTGCAGAGATAGTCTATATTTGAAGATGCAGATGATACTGCAGTTTCATAATGTGAAGGCTATTTTCCAGTTAAACTAATTCTAAAGCGCAAGCAAATGATTAGATCAGTCATAAATTGCAGTATATAAAGTAGATATAAACAATAAGGTAACCTAATGAATCAGCAAGCATCTTTTTGCTGCATAGGTCCCATGGATATCCCTGGGATAAGCTATAATCTTCATGCAACTTGTAGGCCTATAACTTAGCATGCTGAGAAAAAAAAAAAAACAATTAAATTGAGAGAAATATAATGTGAGAGGTCACTGCATCCTTGCATGCAGCTTTCTACAACTCTGGAGCTTCATCGAAGACTCCATTCTGGATTCACAGACATAAAAGCAGTTCAGTCAAATCACTGCCCAGTGGGGACTAGTTCTGAGTAAGGGCTTTATATGACTATTTATAGGTTGTTCTAATAGGTTAAGATATTCTGAAATTCTATCACTCGCTTAATATTGCAATTTGATGAAGACAATATCTGTTAAAAAGATTTATAAAACACTGTATGAGAGAAACAGGGACCAGGCAACCAAAATGAGTTTACAGAAAAATATGGAACATTTTATTGTATTTTTTGACATTCCAAAATGTTGTTCACTAGTAACAATAAACAACCTGAATTGGTATTAGACACTAGACGTTCATTGCTGCTGTGAACTTACAAACATGCACCTCTACTGCTTCAAGTACTTAAATGGCTTGCATTGCCTGAGGTTCTAAATATTGCCTAAATATTTTTTTTTTAATTCTCTCTTTTTTGCTGTTGGGGAACTGAGGTGTAGAGTGACTGCAGGATGGATTTTCAAAGTTCTTATACATTTGAGATAAGAGGCACTAGTTCTTTAAATAGCTATTAATTAACAGATCAATTCAGTTGCTTATACATAAGTTCTAGTATCTGTTGAGATACTGTAGGGAATCCAAGAGATCCAGACAGGGCTGACAGATTCTACTAAGGACTAGAGACTGGATGTGACTCTTCATGATTAGCAGCTAGAGTCCAGGTGAGATACCACTAAGCACCTCAGATCACTCTGGAGTCCTGATGCTCATGCAGCTGAAATGAGTCTTAAATGCTGTAGGTCACAGGGCTTGTGACACGTCTAGGAACTTAATATAGATGTCTTGAATTTTGACCTAGTATCTTAGCTGCATGTGCATTTCTTTTCCTTCTCACAGTTTTCTGTATTTGTATGCCTCTCGTGAACTTTCCTGCTCTAGTAGTTACCTTGTTTCACCATGCTAGGCATGGACCACCATCTCAATTCCCATTAGCTGTCTGGTTTGGATTTAGTTTTAAGTTTTAACTTTTCTTTCTCCCTTCCTCTCTCTCTTTCTGTCTTTGTTTCTTTTATTTCATTTTTTACTAGGTCTGGAGGTTTATTAGTAATCTGAAATTTATCTGGAGACAATCCTCTCTCAGGTGTCATTCCTGGGATTTGTTGTTCCAGAATACACAGTAATTCTTCTTGCCTTTAATCTCTCTGGAGGATCTTAAAATCTGTATTGAGTATAAAGAACAGAAGCAATTTTATTTCTTTAGAGTGAAATGCACCTGAAAGAAATTCTCTATGTGCGTTGGCTCCAGGTCCTGCACTTGTAGAAACAACCACAGCTTTTATCCAAAAATACCTGGTGCAGAGATTGATCATTTGGGCATTAGATGAAATCTTGAAAGTGTGAGTCAGTCTGCCAACACCTTTCTTAATTTAGCCATGCTGCAGATGATGATGAAAAAGAGGCCAATGTTTGACAAGGATTCTAGTCTGTAGTAGCTTGAGTGACTTTCAGAAGCCGACTCTTAGGAGAGCAGATCAACCTTTGCAGTACCCAGGCTCTGAGCTCTCCAAGCTCACAGTGGCTACAGCAGAGACTCATCAGGACACTCATACATTATCTGAAGCATAACAAGATTTAGAGAGCATTGTCTGTATGTAGTTTACCTAGAAATGAAGAAATGCGTATGGCAACCTTAAAACTGGCAGTCGGTGATATGCAATAAGCCACATTTTTAACAGGGTAGAAGGAATACAAGTCCCACTGATGCTGGAATAACCTTTGGTTTAAGATTCTCTGTACATCTAGTAAAATCTTAGAATATATGACTGAAACCACAAGTTTCAGTTCTCTCATCTGGACCTCACTTGTAAAGCCCAGGACTTGCTTTTTCATGGCAGATCTACAGAACTTGACACTAAAACTGTAGAGTTCCTCTCAGTGCCAGTGTGGCCCTGGCTTCTTCCCTGAGCAAAGTGGCTCTTTGTCACTCTTCTCTTTTCCGAGTCTTCTTCTCCACCTCAGTAACCTTCTGCAATGAGGGAGGCCAACTCTTCCCTTAGTCCAACCTGTTAGCCAAACATAGAGTGGGGCAGAGTTAAAGTTCGAATACAGACATCTACATGTGTACCAGTCAGTAGATGTTTAGGACTCAGTTCAGTTGCCCATGTTCCGGAATCTTTTGAGATGTCTGAGGCATCTGTGTAGGCTGGGAATACATGATGCAGCATCTATGGAAAACACTTACCCTTCTGGAGCTTTAGTTGGATTCCAGGTAATGCACATTTGCTAAATTTATATCCGTGGGCAACGAGGTGAAGCACCTAATCAGCCGTTAAAGCCAATGGAGCATGGAATGCAATTTAGCACACTGGCTGACTAACTATTAGGGTACTTATTTTAGGATAAATTAAAGTAGATTCATCGAGTCAGCTGAATCACTGTCTAGGCTGTATTGATTTGCTTTACTAGGTTTTCTTAAGCTATCAAGAAGACACAAAAATTTTGATAGCTCACTTTGGGCTAGAATCCTTCCAGGATTCACCAAAAAGGAAACAAACTATTTTTATTTAAGCTTTTTCTCCTCCCTCAGAACATCCATCCCTAAGGCTTCAAGATCTTCTTTTTCATGCTAGTAGAGATTCTTACTATAAAACCTGCAAATGAGAGCTCAGGTTGGTGCTGGAGATTAAGATTGTGCCTGTCACCCTGCAACAGCAGCACGTCTAACAAGTAATCCCATTCCACATGCTCCAGTCAATGCTTCTGTCATGGTATTCCTCAAGCTGGTCGAGAGACAGAATGGTTATTAATATACTCCTCAGCATTGCATGTGTAATTAATAGCTTGCGCTATCTTTATGTCTTGAAGTCTCAGACCCTTCTTCATCATCCTGTGTGTGTGCATGCAGATCTGGAGAGCAGTGCTTATTCCCTAGTGGAATGGGATTTTAGAGGAATCTGCTTCATGTTTATATACCTA
>NW_010431837.1:13083-15212 GCF_000710305.1 Buceros rhinoceros silvestris
ATGTATGTGAGGGGGGGGGGGGGGGGGGGGTGGGCGAGGGGCTGCGGTGAAAACCACAAGCACTGCAGACTGGTGACTGATCCTGCACTTGATGAAGGACTTTGAAAATTTTGGCAATAATGATTGCTCAACAGAGGAAAGAAAAACAAGGCAGGACTTTTGTGCATCTTAATTGAACAATTGATTCATAAGGAGCCTATTTCCAAACAGACCGTAGACTTCATTAAGACATCGTGGATATGGTGGATTGAGAGTCAGAGGAAATATGTTTTCATCTAAACCTGTCTCAACCGTTGCATCTTGAAGGTATAATCAGGCATGGGTCCATCTGCTAGGTTCTGCGAAGTTAACTTTTATGTGAGGGTGTCTCTGGTTGTTCTGGAATACAGTATTTGGCCGTCTCTATATAAATGTTGTTCCACACAAGGTGGTACCTGTAAGGCACACAGACAGGACTTCAGGCTGTACACCTTGTAGACGATCCAGGTGTCAGTATATGCAGTGGAATGTCCTTCCACTCACCTCTGCCATTCAGATTAATGGCTTCCAGACTGCACATGCCTCTTTGGGAAGCTCTCTCTACAGCTGTCTGAGACAAACAAGCTTGTCCAATGCACCTATCATTGCACTGGGCTCAGTCTTTACTCTCACTAAGAACAGAGGCTGAAATCCAGTCATTGAAAACCATTGCGTGTACAGTCATCACTACAAGAGAAACCACTTCATGGTACATATCTGTGAGCTACAGTACTTGAGAACTGGAATTGGTCCCATCTGTTCCAACAATATGTTAAATGTTGTTGCTTGAACTGAAAGCCTGCCTAGTGCAGAGACAGGTCTTCACCTTAGTGTATAAACACTAATGAATTGTGTTCTGAGACTACCTATGTAAGGAATTGTCTATTGGCCCTAAATACGAGTTTATGAGAAACTAGAAGCAAATATTTAATCTGAAAGTTAAGTTGATAAAGCAGACTAAAATTCTAATAATTAGAATAAAGCATAACATTCTAATAACTCATAAAATAAGAGATGTAATGCTGGTACAGTGTTCTTGCTATATATTTATTTAAGTCTAAAACCTTCTGGATGATTTTGTTACCAAAAAGACCAAGGCTAAATCTTTAAGAATTAGAAATGTTTGTGCACAGAACGAAGTGTATAATGCTATTCTTCATAACTAATGAAAGGCAGAAAACATGACAATGTGTAAAGGTCATTCAAAGTAAATAGAAAGTTTAAAGGTTAAGAGAGGGAGAAAGTCTGAAGAGTTTTTAATTTTAAAAGTGAAAAAGGATTGAAAAGACAATCAGTTTGTAATTGTATTTACATTCTAGGTAAATAATGGAAAGTTCTGCAATGGAAGGCAATGATAGACTTTAAACCAGTGACCTGGATGTAATAGGAAGTTACAGCATGTTCTCAGTTATTTCATATGGGAATGCTTCTTAATAATGTTGTGGTTTTTTTAAATAGAATTAAAAAAATATTACAAGGAATGCAGTATACAGTTGTGTACTGTATACTGTTTTAGAACAACACTATCGAACAAGAAACAATTATATAGAAACTGGACCAGCAGGTAAATTAATCTGAAACAATGACAGACTTCCCTGACTAAATTAAAGATGTTTGAAGGAAACAGCAGTACTGAGGAGCTTGATTACAGATAATCACATTGTAGGATTCTGAAAGAGTTATCAGATAAAGATAAATGGGTACTAACAGACTGGAAATAAACATAAGATTCTTGGATACGTTACCCTTTATGAAGGGAGACTGGATGATGTATGAAAAGATTGGATAGTTATATGAACAAGTATTAATAGAGATGAAAAAAAGATAAACTATCTAAAATTAAAAAAAAGAGAGAGATTACATCATGAAAGAATAGATAAATAACCAAAATACAAAAATAAAAAAAATTAGGAGAGAAAATGACATTTCATTAACTATGTGAGTAGAACACATTCAGACAAGATTTTATTAATATGCTATAGGTAAAAGGAATATTAAGAAAGATATGAGCACTGCTAGAAGTCAGATTAAAGTCATTTTAGTTTTAGCATAAACAACAAAGTATGAGAATTAGCGAAATGCAGTGTTGATGAAGACCACCAAGATATTGG
>NW_010431837.1:15293-20130 GCF_000710305.1 Buceros rhinoceros silvestris
TATTGGGGGGTGGGTGGGGGGGCGGGGGGGAGAGAGAGAGAGAGCAAGGGCTATCATACTGCAAGCAGATAAAAAAGTACTTGGTTAATTAAAATATCTGAATTATCTAGGTTAAGAGATATTTGATGAAGAGTCTTAAAAAACTCAAGAGGAAATACTAGATCCTTTAGCAATCATCTTTAAGGACTCCTGGAGAAAGAATGAATGAATGAATGATTAGAGGACAAATGAGGTTTTCTTCAACCTTTCACCATAGAACTAATACCTTAATCAAGAAGGAAATGGGTGGTGATGTTATTGGCAACAGATAATCATTGTCATCAGTACTGAGTCTGGTGGTGAGAAACTGGGGGCTTGAACTGAAAGGCTCAATGGGATGTAATGGTAAAAGTATAAATGAAGTAACTGTGTAGTTGGGAGACCTAAACTTTCACTCCTTCAGCTTAGAGATCTTCCATATTCTCAGACACTGATGAAAATGTTTCCTTCTCCCACACACCATGCCAATGCATTTTTATGGTACCAACACCCCAGCATCAGTTTTAACCTTCATAATGACAAAAGCAATATAACCCTTAACACTCATAAAGCCTTGTCAACATGCTGTCCATTCTCCCTGCCCATCACATCACAGTGGACTGTCCATTCTTCCTATTCACACATGCACTCACACACATGTGTGCGCACACACGAACATACTTTACATAAAATGCTAATTCACTAAGGTGAAAGCTCAGAAATAAAGAGCTGCAGAGTTACAGTATCTGTGCAACCCCATTTCATCCCTTGGCATTCATAAGCCTTGTGATACAGTCTTCCATGACAGGTTTCTCTACTGATCTTTTCCCTCAAAATTCTGTCTTTATTCAGAATACTGAATAAATTCAGAAATTTGAGTATGCACAAGCACACATTTCAAAGAGATAGTAGTTAAAACTTATTATTTTTCTAATGTTGCAATGCTTAATGATTTTAACAACCTTAACTCAATGGTTATTTAAAACAATGATAAGACCCCCAAACTGCCTTCTCTTCTCATTCAGCAGTGATTTATACTTGTCTAGTATCATTCATCTGGAACATTAAAATTGTGTTATCACTCTAAAGAACTTACATATATCCGGACAGGCTTCTCATTTGCATTTGCGTTTTAGAAACTGGGTTATAAAGAGTTAGAAAAGATAAAAGGCTAATACTTCAGATGATAACTGTAGACAATTAAAAAATAATATATTCAGTTAGAAACACTTTTGTCATGATTTATCAGAAGCTGAGATCACCTCCAAAAGCTTTGACTGAATGTTTTACATGGGTCTAAGCACAGGTTCAGTTCTAAGAAAGTTTGATGTTCTTGACTTTCAGTGGGAAAAAAATGTATTCTTCAAGTGCTGACAGAAAGGTAAAGGCCTAGTGCATACAAAGCAAGCTGCCTTGTTTCAACTATGATTTTATTCCACACAAGCATAGTTGATTGAATTAACAAATAGTACAAGTTTTTACTCATCCTAAATATAAGGTCACACAATGAAATTCACACCTGGTCTCTGGTCATCTTCAGTCCACTCCTGATTGAAATATATTTTCAGGAAATCAATACAAATGCTACTTTACTCCCAAAATTCTGACTTTAAAACATTACAGTAAACATTTCAAACACTTTATTTGCTATGGATCACACTATATTCTGTATCTTTTGCTTTTCCTTGTTAGGCTCCAATTACCTTGCATATGGGATAAAATCTCCATGCAAAAATACACCGTATTAGTTTTAGACTGGCTAGTACTGATGAAACTGAGAGTATATACACTTGTTGTACATACAATCCATGACTAAATTGAAATCTCATGTTTCAGATGTTTATTAGTATTATCTTATGTGGTATTTTATTGAATTACTGGGCACCGAATGCTTTAGTGATGTTATTGAAGGGAAAAACTATGGCTTAAATTTGCAAGATGTACCATACTTGCTCTAGACTGATGTTGAGATTCATGTTTGACTGGATAATATTTCTTGATCCAAAGAGTAGATCTAGATGGAAGTTTTGAAATATAAAAGCCAAAGTATTTGCCCAGGTGGCAGATGTGGAGGGATAAGGTTACAGAGGATACAAGTGCTAACAGTCAAAGTATTAGAAAGTGGAATACCATGAATAATAGTATTCTGGATAAACACTTATCAAATGATCTTTCCCATATAAGTATCTATAGAGTGAACAATCCCCCTTTGCAGTTAGGAAGCAGGGGCTGGGGGAAATCTGCATCTTATATATTGTAATCTTATAGCTCATGCTAAAAACAAATATATATGCAGCTGGTTACAACTCTAGAAATCTCTGGTGATTGATAGTTTCTATTCTTCAGTAGCCACACTATTTAACAGCTTTTTCACTGCTTCAGGTATGCTTTCTCCAAACATCTCCCCTTTTAATCACATAGAAAGCCCACTTCTTGAAGTAATTTAAGATGGTGTTTATAAAGAAATAATAGTTCTTAGCCGCTATGCTGCATTAGGATAAAAGATTGCACAATACTGAGTTGGATTTCAGCCTTGATCCATTTTTAAATGTAGTATGAATATTACAGTCCTGTTAGCTTCTCTGAACTCCCTAGGCATCCCTTTTGTTGCCAGAAAGGAATTATAAACTGACAATGCAAGTTATTCTATTTCATTTTCTATCTCTCTTGGAATTTGGAAAAGTGTCTATTCTGTCCATGAACTTTTTATTTCCTGACATTCTGATTTTTAAGTACTTGTTTTATTGCCTGTAGAAATAGTAGATCTTCATTTTCTGCCCAGAAAAATAACTTTATGCAGCAAGAGTGGAATATTATGCAAAAGAATTCAGATATGGACAAATCTTTTGTTCCCTGTAACACCAGGCTTTTTGTCAGCAAATTTTGTTGTCCCTGCTTGTATGGTTTGATTTCTCTCTGTCTCTTAACTCTGCTATGTATACAACAGCATCTACCTCATCCATGTATTTGTTTAAAACGCATGCTGATTTCCCTCCTTCTTGAACACTAAGAATTGGAGACTCAAGGGAAAAGAGAATAAAGAAAACACTTGCTGACGCATGCAGAAGAAGCCTGGTCCACAGAGAATGCATAGGACGATGTATCTAAGGGTCTTTTCTGAGGTCAGCCTTTCATTTGGATTATGAGTTTGGGGAAGATGCTTCTATTCCCTTAATTATCTGGCTAGAAAATTACTTAATATTGCTGGCTCACATATATGAAATCATGAGACCTGGGATAGATATATCTGTATATTAAGAGCTATCTTGTGGCCAATTATCTGCTTATGTCTGTCCTTTGACAGTACAGGTTTCTAAGTACCTGCAGTTGGAAAGCACAGTTCCTCAGGAGGGAGTCAGAGCTGACCAGATTGCCTGACAAATCTCATCGTTGTGTACCTTCAGTTAAGTTCTAAATAAATTCAGTGGCAAGGATGGGACTCTAGCTAAAAACAGTGCAGAAAAAGGAAACAAGTATTTAATACTTATTAATGTTTATATGTCCCAAACTAAATGAATCAGGAACATTTTCTGTGTGTAAGCTGGCTATATGTACTTTATCATCACTTTAATTTCAAGTCATGTATTTTATTACGTCTGTAGGCCAAACTCATAGCATAAGCTGTTTCTTAGCAATCCTCTCTAGCTGGGTACCACTCTTCCTTGCTCTTTATTTCTGAGGTCTCTGTGTCTGACCCCCCAAAAATGCATTTGTGTTTCTAAGGTGCCTCTCTGCCTCACCATCCCTGCAGGTTGGACTCTTCTTGTGATTCCCATGGCCTCCTTTTATTAATTTCCTCTTTCATCAGTACAAATTACTGTATGTCTTTTTTGCCTCCATATTGGAAGGAAGGAAGGAAGGAAGGAAGGAAGGAAGGGAGGAAGGGAGGAAAGGAGGGAGGAAGGGAGGAAGGGAGGAAGGGAGGAAGGGAGGAAGGGAGGAAGGGAGGAAGGGAGGGAGGAAGGGAGGAAGGGAGGAAGGGAGGAAGGAAAGGGTGGAGGAGTAAAAGAAAATTAAGAGTGGGACAGAGGATATCTGCTTCACATCTAAGTTCTTTCCTGACTTAAAACATTTCAGGGATTCCTAAATAAAAGCTGTGGCACATTTAACTGGGTGATTTCCACAGAGATGTTCCTGTGACTCTTCAGGCGACAGCTCTGGCCCAACGGAGCAGGTGCCAAGCGACAACTAACTTGCTTGGCTGGGCTTAGGATGACTCTTTGCAGAAAGTTGCCTGTGCATTCTTTGCAGGACCATATAATCACAATTTTTCCATTTTATAAGGTGTCTTTTACAAGGTGATTTACCTGGAGAGCAACCTACGAATTGTGACAAGCTTTTCTGATGAAACTGTTGAACTGAAAACCCTTTAATACGTATGTGCAAGGGAAAGGAGCAGGATTTGGGTTCGTTGAAGTGTGGGTGCTCACAGCTAAACTGAAGCTGACTACAGTTCTTCATTGAATACATATGTAGATAAATACTAAGTACTCACTGAAATGGAAGAAATTAATCCCTGCATTTAGGCACTGAGAACTAATAGATTTATTTTTCTAAATTCTGCCCCTAATTAGTCCTACTTTAATTCTTTATCTGTATAATGAGTATAAATATGTCACCTTGCCTTGAAGGACTCTTATAATAAAATATATTAATTCCTGTTTTGGAGCTGACTATTATTTCAATGAATGTCTAAAAAAAGCCTGAAGAAAGTGAGTCATTCTTACAGGTGAGGTCTTCAATGGAAGACTATATATAAAATACGGACCCACACAGGGGATGATAAAGGCTAAAAAAAGTAATATTAGCTTTAGAAATA
>NW_010431838.1:0-12376 GCF_000710305.1 Buceros rhinoceros silvestris
TACCGCCCCCTGCTGGCTGCATGCCCGCACTGCGCCCCGGCCGGCGCCAAGGGGGCGCCCAGCAACACCGCCACGTTTGAAAAACAAAACAAAACAAAGCAAAAAACCAAAAACATCTTGTGACCCTGAAAATTTTGCGGTCATGTCAGAAACTAGTAAGTCTGTAGCTTCGAATCTTAATTTTGGCCGCATTCCACCCTGGTCAGGCTGGTAACAGCAGTCCCTTTCCAAAGAGTGAGTGAGCCTCTTAATAAAATTAGGAGGCAGCGCATTGCGTTCTGGCCTTTTGAGGAACTTCCCTGGTGTGTGTGTGTATATATATATTTAAGTCCTTGACAAATTTGGACTCCACTGAAGCAGTAAGAAAGCTAAAGTCAAATTAATCAGAATAGATTCCCTGGATGCGACAGTCATTGCTGCTGAGCAAACCTTTAGGGAGAAAAGTTGTCCTTGAAAAATATTTGATGGAGCTACTGCACTAAGAAAGGGGCTAAATCTATGAATAAAACAGCCACAGAGAGCTCCAGGGGCCTCATGGGCTCAGTTTGTTAAGCAGAGAGAGGTGGGCGATAAAAGGGAGAAAAAAAGAGGCCAATGCGGATAATGTCATTGTACACAGCAACTCAAAACTCCTCCAAACCCAGAGAAATCTAGAAGGCTGTCCCACCAAGAACAAGAATCAGAAATAATGCTTTGCCCCAAAATATCCCTTGAGCTAGTCAAACCCTTTAGATCCCTTGGGTAGGTGGCAAGGAAGCAGAAGGGAAGTTTCTTCCTAATCATATTTTGAAACACTGGTTTATCTAAGGGTTCTGCCTCTATTCCACAGCCAGAAATAGCAGCAGAGATGCTTTTCAGGTCAGGGTCCAGCCTGGGGACACCCATTCCTCCCACTCCGACCGTCACTTTTGCTCAAAGGCAGGTCAGTGTGGGAGGACTCTTGTGCCATCTATAACTCACATCCGATTCAGCTTACCTCCACTGAAGGCAGCACAAGGGGCCATGACGCAGTTACAACAGGATGGCGAGAATCCCCCATCTTTCAGTCTCCCTCTGTGAAACATAGAAATATTTTTTTCTCCCCCTTTACTTTTAACGCTTCTGGAAAGCTCAAGTCCTGCACTACTTCTTCATGACAGGCTGGGATGATTTGTCTGGGCAACTTGAAATCCAGTACATGAAGAACAGTGCACTTGGCCACGAAAAAGAGCAAGCTGGCCCAGTAACCTGTCTCCAGCTGAGCAGCAGCAAAGTCAAGAGAAAAGGACAAGAATGGTGCAAGAGTGCAGTGAGAGTCCTTCAAACTGGTCCCTCACCCCACCCCACCCCCCCCAGGTGATTTGTAGTTCAGGGACCTCATGAACTGTCTATCTGTGTACAGGGAGACCTATTTTATTGTTAATCCCATGAGCTTGCCCATTTTCTTTAGGGACCTATATGAATTTTCAGTTTAGGCAACATCCTGTACCAAGGAACTCCACTACTTTATACTCTATTCTTCTCTGTGCCACTTACAATTTTATAGATGTGTGCCTTCTCCCTTATCAGTCATCACTTTTCCAGACCGGTCTTCCCCTTTTACACTCTCCTCATTTTCAGTCATCCAGCCAAGTAACTGAAACAGTCCCACACAATCTGGGGAACTAAACACACACCTGCTAACAAAGATTGAGTTGACAACAGGGCTGGGGGGAGAAAAAAGCTTTCCAGGTGTTTCTCGAGTGAAATATGGTTTAAGTAAAGCAGTGCTGAATAACTATAGATTACAGGCATTTGTTTCTTCTTTCGGTAAATTATTCACAAAACTAAACACCTTACTACAAAGAGGTCCCCTGGTTCTAGAAGTAAATTATAAAATATTAGGAAAAAAGAAGGCACTTAATGACTGAGGGAAGGTTTGAAGTAACCTGTCATTTAAGCAGCCAGCTTGTTCTCAGCCTGTTATTACAATGCTTTGCACTTTAACAGTAACAGTAATTGGTTTTATCAGCGGCACTTGTCAGCCCTTGTCTCACATAAGACAAATTATGTCCTCAGGGGGATATAACTTTTATAACAACACTATGGGCATTAATAATTCCATTTTCTTCAGGATCAGCCCTTAAACCTAGCTCCACTCTCTATGCAGTCCTTCAGTGCACCATTCCTGCAGAAATGTTGGCCCTCGCCTTTATGAGTGCCATGACAAAGATGGCAGTGACGAATAATTACTGCTTAGGTGGCCCATACAGCTCTAGACGAGGGCAAGCACCACCAAATCCGGCTGAAGCCAGTCAGACACTGTCACAGATGTCCTTGAGGACAGTGGGAGAAACAAGGAACGATTAGGATGTTCAAAACAAGCTGTGCTACTGCTAGTTTCACTGGGTGCTGTATGGTATGGGCCTTTTTCTGACTAAAGCAATGTATTAAGACTCTGCCTGGTCCCTCATAGGAATTATATGTCCGGTGCTTAAGAAAAACAATCCTAATGGCATAATCGGTAAGCTAAATTCATCTCTAAATTAATTTTTTTCTATGACTCCGTGAAAAAAAAAAAGTGTAACCTCACGCTCACCTTGGAAAGCAGTGGGACAAGTTGAGATTGGAGAAAGCCTCCCTGTCACTGTATCCCTTGCTCTCTCACTGCTAGAAGTGACAAAAGACAGTCTGGGGATGTATGGAACCTATTTTTCAGTAACTGAAGTGATTAGTTTAGTCATGAGAACAACACAGACATTTTCATCTGATTAAGCCAAGCCCATTTAACTGAATTTTCTGCATTTATTCTAAATCTTCTGATAGGTGTCTTTCATCTCATTCTGTGCCAATAAAGCACCTTCATGATTGCTCTCTGGGCAAGCAGAATGTGTAAAACTACACACATTTGGTTGTGGGATTCTTTTTGGAGGAGAAGGCACTATGTAACAAAACTGTGCACACTAACGTCAGATTGAAGCAGGTTCACCTGATACTTGGACAGGAGTATTACCAGATAAACTTTACTATCGAGCACCTAACCCACATATATATATACTGATTCTGGATAGTGTAAACAATTAAATATATTAGCCGGTACAATAATGTGTTGTACTGTAAGAGGTGTCAGCCTGCAGAAGCAGCACAAAAACAAAGCCCTGGTTACTAGTGATCTTCAAAGTTTATTACAACTCCTTTTTTTCTTTTTTTTTCTTTTTTCTTTTTTCTTTTTTCTTTTTTCTTTTTTTCTTTTTTCTTTTTTTCTTTTTTCTTTTTTTTCTTTTTTTTCTTTTTTTTCTTTTTTTTCTTTTCTTTCTTTTCTTTAAGTGTGTGGAATAGAAACAAGAAGAACATCGTTGTACCTGTTGATTTCTTTTTTTTGTAGGGGTAGTATACTCTGAAAGTCCAGTCAAGCCATATATTCTCCTCTGCAATTTAACTGTCTTTTCTTCATCTACTAGCTTTGTTGGGCAAGAAACAGAACCTTCCCAATGCTTTTCTCTACGGCTGTGTAGCAGTGCTGGACTGTATATGCTGCCCCTCAGTTATCCCACAGGCTATGGCGCTTTAAGGGTGATTTTTAGCTCTTATTTCAGCAAAGTGATTCCCACACATGGTTTATAAAGCACTGTGAGATCCTAAGGGATGGAAGGTGCTATATAAATGTAAATTGTTGCTGTTGCTATGCATGAAGCACAGCCAGGTTTTAAACTAGACTGACTACGAAGAGTGTAATTCCTCCTGACCTTTCCTGGTGAAAACCACTGAGAATAGAAAAACTCTAAACTGTTTGGGCACAAAGACAAACTCCAGTTCAAATTCTCTGGAAGGTAATAGCTATATTCAAAGTGAGCAGATGGGAATTAAAAAAAAAGTTTTCCCTGACTTAAGGCAACACTGATAAGAGACCAGCCTCCCAGCCAAGGAATTTGGCCTCTTTGACCCTGTACTAGACTTTAGGACAACTGGAAGGAAATCTGTTCACTGTCGTGTGCTTCTGTTCCTAACTGTCCTCCTCTCTCACCCACCACCTTCTTTGCCTATTCATATGGTATGCGTCTACCTACATTGCAAATTGTCTCTAGCTCACTGTTTGTATAGTGCTTACCCAGACCTCACCTTCACAGTTTCCAAGTGAACAAAGATTGTGAAGTAGCTGCAACCCCATCAGGTGCCTAGGCAAATGTATGTAAATTAGATGGTACTAATAGGAGAAGAAAAGTGGAGAATGGGGCCATGGCCCTTCAGTAGACAAGCTTCTTCCTCCCAAGTAAATATTCAGATGCTTTACAGTGTCATTTTGAGAAACATAAGCTAGCTGAGAGTTAATTAGCTGGGGCATTGCATTAATGTAGCTGTACTGCCTCAGGTGTAAGGTAGATTGTGCAGAACCAGCCTGAGAATCACAGCATGACTGCACTGGACTTTGAAGAGTTATCCTCAGCACTCACTAAGAAAGAAAAAAAAAAAAGATGCAGAACAAAGAAACCAAGGAAGAAGCTCAATATCTGTCTTCACTTATGATCTTGGAAGGCCTTCTCTTTAGTCAGTCCTAAAACTTTGCAGCCTTTAACATGTCCTCTCCACTGGATGCTTATTGTTCTCCTACTCTATTATCCAGGCACATACGGAGTCGCTTGTGGATCTGACTGCTATTGGCAAAAGTTGGATATGGTCATCAAGAGACAACAGTGTAATTCTGTCATACCTGTTTGCCAAGTGTTGCCTAGTCTCTCACCATGAACAAACATCTAACAGAAATCACATCTTTAGCCAGGTGTGACAGCTGTAGAAAACAGTGCAAAATTATGACAGTCATAGCTGGTAATAAAATGAATGTACAGGACTTTTATGAGATTTACTATTGAAAGTACTTTTTTTCCTGTATTAGTGCACAAGGTACTATTAGGTCTTTCTAATAGACCTTTTATTTTGAAACAAGGTGATGATGGAGCAGTCAGTATCAGGAGTTAAGATGGACTTCTGCACATTATTTTAAAAACATGGGAAGGTGCAAACCTAAACAGAAAACCCGTAAGGGACAGCTTTAGCCCGTTCTAATTTCATGGGGAGTTACACATATTGTTGTAGAAGACAGCAAGACTACAGCAAAGCAGAGGTTGGTTCATTTTGGTCCGGAGTAAGACCAGTTTCTTTTCAACCTAATAGCTTATTCCCACTGCATTGATTCAACCTTTTCCAAAAAACTCTTCCACAAGAAATTATGAAGTGTGAAATTAATCCTGGAAACACTGGAAAACTTCCATACTGGACATAAATCACTCTCATTCACAAAGATCTGCTCTTTGGTGTTGGCACCAAGTTTCTCTCAGTGCCCCAGACCTGTACAAAAAATTGCAAGTCAGACACTGAGAAGACCAAACATATTGAACTTGTGATGCACTGGGTTCAAAATTAGGCTCAGGTATTGGGTTTGGTGGTGTTTTGGGTTTGGTTTTGGTTTGGTTTTTTTTTTTTTTTTTTTTTTTTTTTTTTTTTTTTTTTTTGGTTGGTTGGTTGGTTTGGTGTTGGTTTTTTTCCCCCCACAGAAAAACATTTGCTTACCTCTTTGGGCAGCCCATAAGTGCTACTTCACATGTAGTGGTGATTACTTTCTGGCTGACTGTAACAACTATCTGCAAGCCTACTTCTAGTATGAAACACTGTCTGGTAAAATGATTTTCATTGGAAACTCAGAGGCATCAAGAAAAATACTGTAAGAACATGCACATCATTTTAATAAGAAACCACATCTTTTTGGAAAGTTACACAGAAAAGGTATTTCTTCCGGACTCCAACCCTACAGACAGCCACTTTGTCAGTCTACCAGAAAGGTCATGCTTTTACTAACGAAAAAAAAAGGGAAAGAAGCAGCTGGGCCCCAGGTGCTATGCGGAAAACCAGATCCACCTGACTTCAAAAGAACATTACAGAAGGTAGTTCTGTTAGAGTCCGGACTAGAATTGAAAGATTAAAATTAGCTTTCATATTCAACTGGATAATAGTTAGAACACTCCCATTTACAGAAGTGACCAACAACACAATTTCACACTGTTTTCACAAGCCTCTATCTAATTTCAAAGCAAGCCCAGTGACATTTGAGATTAAGAGTATTTCCAAATTAACGAGTGTGAAAAAAAAAATCAACTCTGCTCCAGTATGAAACATTGCAAGACATCTCAAAAATAAATTTGCAGCTTGTTTAGCTTCTGAATACCTCTCAGATGATTAAGAAATTTTCCCACTCATTACAGGTTTATGTATATTACCCAAAAATGCAGGTAAAAGACTAGAATAAATGGTTAGGACACTCAGAAGGAAAAAGAATAGCCTCCTTACAAAATCAGTTTCTTGCCTTTGTCCATCATGAACAAACAAATCAGGATTCTACCTCAAGACATGTTCCATGCTGACTGGATAGCATCTAGTCTACTCTACTAATAGCACCTGAGAAAGTATACACAAGTTACTCTGGTCATTTGTTTTTCCAGACATTGTCCTTTGAAGGGTGTGCAGTTGAATTTCCCTATATTCCACAGTGATGCACTTAAACAGAATCAATGGTGATATGAAACCAACTCTGTTTTTCGCAGTGTGTTACTACATCAACAGCACATCTCACCAGAAAACAGCAAGTTGCTTTACTTTTTTTTAAGAAGTTGGACACACATCATCTTGTCAAGAAAGTAGTTCATGTAGCCACAAAGTTCACACAGCTGAGCCAGAAACAATTTTTTCTTGGAATTTTCAAAACTAAGCATTTCCCTCATACATCATATTTCTTTTTTCCTGGTTTCCTCTTTTTCAATGCTGTTTTATATGACTACAAATTAAATGAATCTCTCATGTCATTAAAAGAAAAAAAAGGTATAATTTTGCTGATGGACAGGTTATTAATTTAAAACGAGAGTCTTCAGTTCTGAATTCCAACCTAAAGAAAGGAGGATACTTTTATATCCTTCTTTGGTGTTTCAGCTTTTATTAAGTTATACATTTCCGCTTCTTTTTTATTGATTTGGTGGTTCAAGATCATATATAACTCCATTGTGTTTTAGAAAGTATCCTAAAAGCCAAAGGAAGGATTTACCCCTCCAGTGCCAAGAGCCAGCGGCATGCATGTGACTTGGTGGTTCAGAGGTAGTGGTTAAGTCAAAGAAAAACTCATACTTCTGTGCCCTCAAGCTTCAGCCTTCTTTACTCATTCTCTTGTATCTTCCTCATCTTTCAAACATAATTGTGTAATTATTTTCACATCTAGAATAGAAAGCCCTCTCTTTTTTATATAGAGAAGCTTAACAGCTGTGCCTTAAGCTAATGCCTGTCCTTTTAGCAAAGACAGATCCAGAAATAATAATCTATGATAATGGTTTCTGTAACATGTATATGACCCAAACAAAACCAGGGGCACACTCTGCTAGATCCTCTGCAAACAGCAGAAGATGGTCTCGGGTTTGAACTGTATTAAGGGATGAGCAAACAGCATGGCTGTAGACTTCTGAACACAGCGAAATAAAAATGAGTTGCTGAAAGGTAAGGACTAAGTCAGGTGCAGAATCAAGGATAAAACCAGGTCTACAGAACCCTCATATCTGTTTTCCACAGTGAAGAGGGTCAAGGCAAACAGCCTTCTGTTACATATAGGGTACACTTTGCGTTGTCAGCTGTACAATGATATGCTCCTTCACAACTCAGAAGATGGGTCAGGTTGGAAATATGACATTTCTTCCTTTATGAGAAGCATTCTGACATGCTATGAAATATTCTTCAATCCGTGCTATAAAGGTCACAGGAGCATATGCTGCAAAAACATGCAATTATTCAACATCTGAAATGACTGAGAAATTTATTGATATTTCTCTTCAGCTGAGTATCTTTTTCTTATTTACTCGTGGTTAGCGAACGGTTATTGTGAGTTGATGAATCCGATTGCACGAGCACTATTTAATTGCTTGAACTGTTCTAGCTGACATACAGCTGTTTGTAATGTGGGATGTAGAGACAAGCTTATTATATGACAGAATGCAAATCACTTACATTTTCCTCCCCTTTCCCTAAATAACCTTTTCACCGCCGCCCCCTTCACCATCCCACAAGCTCTTCCAACAAAATGCCTTTACATAGAATGATGATCTTGCAGCCCAGAACACTGGGTCTTTTTGCTCCAAAGCTGAGCAGATTTGTCATCTCTCTGTAAAGTTGTTAGCAATAGCAACCAGTCACGTGTTAAGGGTAATTTTTTTTCCCCCTCCCTAAATATCATACTTTACTCCATGCATCAGGCTGTGCAAATGTTATGTTATAGCCCTTAAAAGATTTATGTGTTTGTGGCAAGAGTAAAAATTATGTATTTCTTCATTTTATTATTCTTGTAGAGAAATCCTAGCTGAAAGATGCTGGCTATTACCACAGCCTGTAACACTATATATGACTGATTCACCTCACCTTCATAAAGATTGATTGCAGATATTCAACTGCGTGACTTGAGGACTTGCCTTACGTGTTTTATTTAGGCTGTATAACACATGGAGCCACAGCTGGATTTGCTGAAGCACCACAACACATTATGTTGTTTGACCTATTAAAAAATCCCTGCGCAGAAGAAGTGGGGAAGAGCAAAAAAGACAAGTAAATGCTTCCCAAAAATTATAATATCCAGGAGGTAAGAGGCACAAGAAAGAAAGGAGCTGCAAAGAGGAGAGTCAAGTTTCAAAGTCTAATATATGAAATGGATATGGATGTCGAATCAGTCAACAGCTGCCAGCCCAAATGAAGGTGGCGGCGTTTGTGTTTCCAAAACCTTTTCCCTCCCCAAGATCTGGTTTATTTTGAGCCAGAAATAAAAAGTCCTTTTATAATGCATAATTTGTATTTCACAGTTGAAACAGTTCTACCTCCTAACTTAGACATCCATTGGCCTCATTTCCCTCTAATTTTTACTTGTCCATTTTGCCTTTAGGCACGATGAGCCAGCCTATGCTGTGCTGGTAATAAGCTCTGGGATAGCAGTGTGGTTAATACAATGTCTTATTTTACTAATTTTGAGAAATCTGGCTTCCCGTTCTTTTTTGAGATGAGTCCTTAGCAGGCAGAAGAAATATTAGAGGGAGAGTCAAGATCTGTAAGTATTCCCTGCAGTCAGTCAATATCTGCTGCAGGATTACCCAAAACAGTACAGCCCTACCGTCACAGATCACCTTCCGTGCTACTACATTTTCCGCCCTACTCTGTGTAGCCATATCACAGCACAGAGACCTTAGTGTATAGAAAGCATTCCAGAAAATAGTTTTAGTTAAAAAGCGATTCCTTTTGTTCTGTCATTTGAGTGCATTTCTCAGGCTTGTCACCGAAAAAGAAAAAGAAAAAGAAAAAGAAAAAGAAAAAGAAAAAGAAAAAGAAAAAGAAAAAGAAAAAGAAAAAGAAAAAGAAAAAGAAAAAGAAAAAGAAAAAGAAAAAGAAAAAGAAAAAGAAAAAGAAAAGGAAAAAGAAATACTGTGGAATTACAAATTGCAATTCAATTAATTTAATTGCCTTTGTATTCATAAGCACCAGGCAGGAGCAGGTGGCTTTGTTTTAAGTCAGTCCAACTCAGCTGACAAACAATACATATTTTTCACAAATTAGGGTCTAGTCATCATTTTATGTAGTACAAAAATTATTCACAAATTAACATGGTCAAAAGTGTTTTTTCATGTGAAGAGGAGTGCAAGTGCATGTGGTCTAATACACAGTAACTGTATCTGCTCCTGCTTTGGAACTCAACAAGTGTGTCCATGAATTCATCAAAACCAGCTTTTCTGTATTTTGTAACTATGATTTTATCACATTTTTACATCCTCTATTTGTTATATGCTCTAAAGTCCAGGACACAATTTCTAGACACAAAACACTCAGAGCAGGAAAGTGGGATTTCAGGTCTACACAGAGCAAGAAATGTGAGTGAAGGTCCCCTTACTAATTAATCGCCTCCCCAGGAAGACTGTTCCTGATGACCACTAAAAAGGCTTATCCGTATAAACTCATAAAAAACTTTGTAACTTTTCAGAAGTAAACACTCCCAGGTCACCTTTAGGAAAATAAAAAAAAAAAAGAAAAAGAAAACAAATAAGCAAAACCTAGCCCACCTGGTCTGGGTTTAAGCCACAGTCTCTTTCACTACTTTTAAACAGAAAAGGTATCATTTTTGACAAGTGTCCGAGTGTCTTACTAGACATTTTATATCGCTCATGGCAGTCACACTGTGTTTCCTAATGCAAAGTGACACGGGCAGCAGTAAGCCAGAATCACTTTTCATGCCAGAAATCCTTCTGCAAGAAGAATTTATATGACCTAGAATTTGCTTAAATTCAGAGATGGAGGTAAAGGTGCCTTACAATGCACTTTTCCTTGTCCTTCAGGAGAGCAGATGCTACAATGGAGCGCACTTTTCTGTTCCCCTGAGGTTTTACTCCCTGACATAGGATTAATTATTCCCATAAAGTACAAAGGGATACTGTCTCTCCCCCATTTAGTACTTTCGGTTTTAGTGATCATAGCAGTCATTAATAATCAGCTCTATTAAGATTAAACTAAAATATGCCAGATGTTAAAACAAACTGTTAAAACCTGCCCCTGAAATGGGACTCAAGAAGTACTAGTATAAATTAGCCTTCCAGTACCTAAGAGGTAGTTAGAAAATGGAGATACTCTCCCAGGAAGGAAGCACAGTGACAGAGCAAGAAGAAACATGCAGAACCTGGAAAATTCCATGAAAGTTCTTCACTGTGAGAACAGATAAACATTGGACGAGGTTGCCCAGAAAATGGTGGGATCTCACTTGCTGGAAATATTCAAGACTTGGCCTGTCAGGGCTCTGGTTAACCTAGTTCAGTGCTTTCAACTGTAACTTCTGCAGAGGGCCCTTCCAACAAAAGCTTTTTTCCACCACTCCAGGATTCTAAATATTTAGCTGCGAAAAAAAAAATCATGGTTTTTTTTTTTAAAAATCACTGTATGCTACTATCTTCATCTATTTCTTTTTCAAGTATAGCACAGCAATGTATAATAATGTTTCAGACAGCTTTAAAAATAAATCTGAATCTTAAAATTCAGACTTTTGTGGTGAACTAAGGCAAAAACTATCACTCACCAATGGTCTGTACGGCACCTTGCACAATGCTGTCCAAATGTGCATAGCTATGGGAACAGTAACTAAATGTTTTGTAAATCCTCCAAATCACTTAATGCACTTGGCAAGAGCTCAAGCATTTTTTAATATCTTACACACAAGCCCTTATCTACAAACAAAAACCAGTAATGAACCATATCCCAAAGGACTACTTAAAAACATAGCAGATAAAGCAGCAAGAGATCAAAGCTTCAGTTTAATTAATCCGACCTTTCCTGATGCCTTCTGATCTGCTTACGAACGCTTAACTAAACGCCCTAACATCCGGAGTTTAGTTGTAGAGCCACATCACGAATAGCTTAAAAATATTTCCCTGTAATAAAAATAGATAGACAGATGGATAGATAGACAGGTAGATAGATAAATAGATAGATAGAAAGAACAAACCAGGCCTGAGATGGTGGATGTAAAACTGCTTAAGATTTTCTTGAAAGGCGACTTTATATATCAAATGGGACCAAAGTACTAACAGTGCCATCAGCAAACTTGGTCTGTTTTGCATACCAGAATAAATGTTGTTTTAGTGACTAATTTATTCCTCAAAAGTGCTTATTCAGTTGACCTGACATAGGAACTGCATAGGAACTGGCACATACTTCCAGTTAAATAAAAAAAGCTCTTTACATAGAAAATAGATCTATCCATTTCCATCCCCTTCCTCTGGCCCTTGTACTTTCTGGCAGATCCTGTAACTCAGTGTCCTGATTTGAGCTAGAAAGTGATTTTCAGTGATTTTATTTTCCAGCTCAGTCTCTTCTCAGTGACGACGCTTTCTGAAGTTAACGGCATATTTTTGCAGTCAGTGTCTGCTTCTAGAGGTGACGATAACACTTGTTGTTCACAGCTACTACCAGGGACTGGTGTGCAGAAAGGCTCTGGCTTACGCTTGTCCCCGTGCAGACCAGGGTCACTGCTCAATCCCGTGTGCCATGATGGGGGTGCAGTAAGTGAGAGGCTGCACCTTGAGGAGGAGCGGACAGGACAGGTGACCCTGAACTGACCAACAATGTGTTCCATCCCATAGATGTCATATTCAGTGTAAAGCTGAGGGTCTTGCTCTCTCTTGCTCTCTTCTTCAATGGCAAACGTCTACAGAGGACTCTGTCCATTCTACCTTTGATCCCAGTCTTTGCATTCATGAATCCAGTTCCAGAACCCAGCTCCTGCATCCAGTTCCCATCTGTTGCTGAGTCCAGCCTGGGCCTTCCCAAGTGTTCGCCCAGAGCATCAGTGGTGACAGTGATGTAATTGCCA
>NW_010431839.1:0-571 GCF_000710305.1 Buceros rhinoceros silvestris
CAGCCCCCCACCTCAAACCGCGACACACATCCTTTTCTGCCAAGCTGCTCTTTAGCCAACTGGGGCCTAGTCCATCCGGGTCTGGGGTTATTCCTGCCCTGGTGCAGGACTCATTCTGATGAACTTCATAAGCCAAGATTCCATCATCTTAAATCCACACTGACCATTCTTGATCATCTGCTTATCCCTAACACATTTGGAAATGGCTTGCAGGATAATTTGCTCCACCACCTTCCCCAGAAACAGAGGGGTGGTGTGACCAGTTTGAAGTTCCCCAGATCCTTCTTCTTGCCCTCCTTTGAAGATAGGATTAATACGGCTTTCTTCCAGTCTTTGGGGACCTTCCCGAATTGCCACAAACAAAGATAATCTAGAGTGACCTCACATGACAGTGCAAAACTCCCACAGTTCCTCTGGGTGTATCCTGTCAGAACTTGTACATGTCTGGTCTTGTTTGAACGTTCCTTACTGTGATGGGTTGTCAGGAGATCTCCTTTTTAGGAGAATTTGCTTTAACTAGCCAATTGTATTCCCTGCCATGTGATGTCAGCTGCATCTCCAATTTTTCATT
>NW_010431839.1:680-3277 GCF_000710305.1 Buceros rhinoceros silvestris
CTAGCCAATTGTATTCCCTGCCATGTGACGTCAGCTGCATCTCCATTTTTTCATTGGTTAAAAGTTTTCGTGGGTCTGTTTGATTTTCGCGCCATTTCTGCTTTAAAAAGCCACGCTGCACCCACGCCAGTCAGTGTTTACGCACTCTCAACCCCAGACCACATCAGAGCAACCCCCTCTGGCCTCCAGCATCCGCGTCAGGGACCGCTAGAGCCGAGCCATGCTTCCCCAAAGCCGTCGCCTGCTCGCTGCCCGCCCCCCTGCTGCGTTTCACTGCCTCCGCGCCAGGGGACAGCTGCTCTCGCGGTGGAAGTCGCTGCCGCTGCGAGCTCAGTCACCGCCGCGCGCCACGAGCATTGCTGGAGCACCGACCACCGTTGCTTCTTCGGTAAAGTTACAGCTGCGTTGCCGCACCGAGCCAAGCCCGGACTGCCCACGTGCCCAAGAGCTGTTTGCTTTTGCTTTTGCCTCAATCCACGATAGAGACTTGTAGGATTGTGCAAATTCTACTTTTACTCGCGGGGTTGGGAATATTGTAACTGTGCGAGTTCCTGTATTCCGGTCATGCGGCAGACCACGTGGCCGCTGCCATCTCGGATCACTGCCAGGTCGGTTTTCGCTTTTGCTACCTACCGCGGGTTAACCCTCGCTTTCCCAAAACCCTCAATATCTCACTGGTTTTCTTGTGTATTTAATATATCCCTGTTTGTGGTGTTATTAAACCTTGTTCCAGTTTCCCAAAACATTTAGAGGTCTCACTAATTCTTTCTCCCTTCCCCTGTCTCTGGTGGGATAGGGAAGGGTATTATCGTCATCAGACCTTGGCTCAGCCTCGGCCAAACCATTGACACTTACCCTGATGATTCTTCACCCGGGACAAACCTTCTTTGTCCTGGACTTTATTTTTTGTTATAGGAACCTGAGATTCCTGAAGACTGGTTTTACCAGTGAAGAAAGTGACAATGGCAGTGAGTAACTTGGGCCTTTTCCATATTCTTTGTCATGAGGTCTCCTGCCTCCTTCAGCACTGGGATGGATTTATCTAGTCCAAGTTTTACTGCTGAGATATCAGTAGAAGCATTCATTGTTTCTCTTGATGTTTCTCACAAGATTCAGCTCTAGATGAGATTTCCTTCTGCATGGTCACTTTTACTCCAGGATGAGCATGGCTTGGTTTTTTTTAGCTTACTTTCTGTTGAAGGGCCTGAAGAATGAGAGAGGAAAAGAAAAAGAGTGGGAATTTTCTTTAGTGCAGGAGGAAGCATACTTAGCGGCATGAGTTCCTGACTTTTTCATGGCAGGCCTCAAGTGAGGCCAGAGTTTCCAGCAGCCAAGTTTAAATTCCCTCCTGTCTCTCCTGCCTCTTTGAACAGCTGAGAAACTCCAGAAGTATCACCTCATGAATAAGAAGTACAGAGGGATCTAAGATGCCTTATATCCCTGTGGATGAAATGACTGACTTCACTGAGAGATGCTGACTGACGTGACGACTTCACAAGTTGGTCTTCTTAATCTTGTAAACACTGGAAAATTCCTTTTTCTCTCAGAGCTCTTTTTTCTTTGCTACTCCAGAAAAAAACATCATTTGGAGGCTTTAATGTATAGTCGATATTGGTAAGCCGCCACTAACTATAAGAGAAGAAGGATGATTGTGAGAACTTCTTTAGCTACCATTTCTTCTAATTGTTAAAGGAAATAATGAATGTGTTTGTTTAGCATTACTCAGTCTGTATGGATTCAAACATACAGGGACTAGCTGGTTTTTTTCCAGTTTTTACTACCCTGCCAGACCTTCCTGAAAGAATTATTATTATGAGCAGGCTGATGAACCAATAGCCACATTAGCAATCCAGCTAAGAGCTTCAGATCTTAACTGACTTCATCAAAGCAGCTGAGTCAACTGATACTTGTGAAACTCTTTGATGGTTGATGAGTCATCCAGAAACACAGAGAAGAAAGATTTGTTCATCATTGTAGTAGAGTAATTGACCCTGTCTGAACCGAAGACAGGCGCTTAACCTATCATCTTAGCCACCTGGACATGGGAAAAAGAGAACATGCTGCCACCAATGGCAGACTCACTCTGGTGTAACTGTAGTCTACCAAATGGCTTCCTCCAGTGTCTCTAGGATTTGACACAGCCCTGGGAATGTTGGGAATTGCTCAGTTATGTATCAGATGCCAAGTGCATTGGATCCACAGGTGTGTCTGATGCCTATTCCCTTGCCTCATCTCATAAAAAGAAAAAAAAAAAAAGGCAGATTTCCATGGGAAACTGGAATTGTGCTGAATCTCTATTCTGAATGGTATGTGAGGTGGTGGTGTTTCCATGTAGTTTTCCTTTGTTGCTTCTTGAAATTAGCTGTTCTGTCTGGCATTTTTGGAAGGGAAATTATGCAAGATAAACAAGATTTATTGTCTCTGGAAAAGATTGGAGAAAGAATCTAGTGTTTGTAAATATAATCAACAGTGCTAAGCCCAGGATGTTCTATCCTGTGTAGGTGTTTATATCTGTAAAACAAAACCAAACCAAAACCTGCCATGGGAATATGAAAGTTATCCAGGTAAATGGGATATCAATTTGCTCTTGAAATTCA
>NW_010431839.1:3390-4968 GCF_000710305.1 Buceros rhinoceros silvestris
ACCCATCATGAAAACTTTGAACCTGCCATCAACACATTTAGGACTGGAGCTGTGGGTGCGCACAGTGAAGGTAAATTTATGTATGCCTTATATAACGGATTTGAAATGTGTAGTGAGGAAGTTTGTGGAAAATCCACAAGAAACTGAAACTTGGCAAATCCTGGAAAACGACAATTATGATGGTGGGGCGGGAAGATAACATAATGGCAAAACAGATTAAATGAATCTTGTGGGGCTACCTCACTTAACCCTGAGCACAAAAGGCTTGCTGATTGCCTACTTGCTTCTGTTTCTGGAATGCAGCATCATTTTAGCCTCTTTGGGTGGGAGGAAAGGCGGAGTCCCTGAAATGCCTGTACCTGTGCAATCTGAGAATGCCAGATACAAGCCAGCAGCTTTGATTTTTTTCTGTAGTAGCATCTTTGAGTCTGCAGGATGCTAATGACAAAGCTTATTAGAACAACAGCCCCCGAAGAGGATAGATAATGTTACGTGGAGGCAGGACCGATGTCCACAGCCACTGAGTTCACGTGAAGGGCACTCCTGATGTCTCTGACACATATAATGAGGAAAGCTTTGCACTTCTGCAATAGAGGCAGAAACCTCTCTGTTCCAATGTAGTAATGCAGCTGTCAAAATCAACCGGATCAGACAGCTCTGTGCTGTTTCTGCTCAGGTACTAGCAGTTGGTTGACCATCAGCTTCTTATCAGTGCTGGGATTTACCCATTGCTATCTTCATTGGGCAGCTACAGTAGAAAAACTTTCATCTTGTAATGTATTTTTAAGCTAGTGGTATTTCAATTCCTTGATACCTTTTTTTTTTTTTTGAAAGAAAGTAGTGTGGAATGGGAGCAGGTCTGGCTGCAGAGGTGGCTGTGAATACTGCAGCTCAGCCATAGCATGGGTATTTGCATCCCTTACTGGCAACAAAACACTAGTTGCTAGCATAGTCACCTCCATGAGTCTCCTTGCCTAATGAGCCTAGGTCTTCCAACAGTGGAAAACTCTCAGTAAATGCCAGTAGCTAAAGCTGCCTGAACAGAAGCTGTTTCTTTTAACTCAGTTCTTACAAAATAAGCAATACAGAGTTGTAAACTTTTTCCTTATGTTAACTTTGCTATAAATTCAGCCTTAGAATCCTTGGAAAACCTCTTTCTAATTTCAATTTGTAGTTATATGGAGGTTTGACTTTGCCCTGGTATAAAGATGGGAAGCCCTGGTACTAAAAATACTTGGGTCATATGTTTAACAGACCTAGTTTTTGACAGAACCTGGTGGGTAGGAGTCTATTCTTGTCTTTCAAGACAGGAAAAATGCCTTCATTTTGCTTCGTGCAAATTATATCTATATGGTTCTTTTCTGTGGTATTAGGCAATTTTCCCCATGTTATGCAAGGCCTTCTCAGCTATTTTTGAGAAGGATTTCACATTTACATGACTATTAGAAACAAATGTGGAAAATGAATCCTAGCAATTCTATATAGGAGAATTAAATCGTAAAGCATATCACTTTTAAAGAAATTGAAGGTTGTTTTTTTGCTTCTCCTTGAGTGTCCTGGGTTCAACATGGAGGAACC
>NW_010431840.1:0-3875 GCF_000710305.1 Buceros rhinoceros silvestris
TCTTCGTCCATGAAGCCAAGCCATGATGATATTAATACTGTGAAATTATTGTGCATTTCTGCCATACAACTAAATTGTAGAAAGATTTTTGTTGTTTGGTTTTTTTACAGTACATATCAACTTTTTCCAGAGAAAAATGCTAACATGAGAGAACAGCTCACATATTACATTACACAAATGCAATTTGGTTGCTAAAGTTTTCACCTTGTACAGCAAAATTCTAATCTTCTATTCCTTGTACTTGAGTTCTAGTTCACAAACACTTTATAGGATGTAAAACTGTTAGGTAGATTCTAAAATACTAAGTTTAAATTTTAATTTAAATCTTTCTAATGTAGTTGTAAATTCGGCAGGGTAAAAGAAATCCTGCTACTATGATAAGCTGAATCACTGTTAAATGTACTAATTTCATGCCAACAGCTCATGAGGAAATAGTCTCTTAGTATGCCTACAACTATTAACAGCTTCTTTTGCATAACCAGCCTTCCCCAGACACTGAAGGCACAACTGTAGAGAGGACAGATTATTATCTGTAGATAACCCAGAAGTCTAAAAGCCCCACCAAATTTCAGTCCAGTTCTAAGCACTGTACAGGAAAAGCATTCATCATTACAATTCTACGCTAATCAGGGAATAAAACAATTTGTAGTAAGAAAACGCACAATGAACACTGGAAATCATGGCTTCATCATGGCTTAATAAAAATACAAGCTAATAACCAGTGGGGCTAGAAGGGACCTCGCAGTCACTTTTTCCATTCTAACCACTCTGAAGCAGTACAAATGTTCCTAGAGCAGCCCAAACAGATGTTTGTCTCACCAGTCTTTAGCTGTGTCCATGAACAAATCTCTATAGCCCCCCCAAAGTAACCTGTTCCAGTGTTTACTCATCCCTATGGCTGACTTATAACCTAGCCGTGCACAAATTTTGTCTTTTGCATTACATTTCTCTTTCTTTTAACAGATATGGAGACATACACTTTAGGAAACCCCGTTCCATATTTGCAAACATTATTGTGATGTTCTTCTCCAACTTTTCTTTTCTAAATTACACAAACTCAGTTATGTCAGCTTTTCTTTCTTCTTGTCCATTCTAATACCCTTGCTTCATTTTGTTCTTCCTATCAGTCCACGCTTCTTAAATTGTGATGCCCAAACACATGTACTGAGCTGAGCCCTACTGACAGTTCATTTAGTCTGTAATTCTCTACAGCTCCCAATGCCTTATGCTAAGACAGAAATCCTGCATTTTTATTCATACAGCTGATTTCTTCCCAAGGGCAATCATTTGCACTTGTCATTTCAACTTGCTGATTTCAGACTATTTCTCCAAATTAAAAAAAAAAAAAGGCAATGGGGGACTTATATTATATTATATAGGACTTATATTATATTATATAGGACTTTTACAGTCCTATATAATACTTACAAATCTGACCAGGGTAGCATGATTCAAACTCTCAGTAAGTCCAGTCTTCATTTCCTCAGCCACCTTATTAATGAAAACATTCAATATACGTGGACCCAAGCCAGTCCTTGCAGAACCACACTTTATGAAACTATCCAAAGTTGACCAGCGATAGTATAAACAACAGCTCACTAGGAACGTTATTTTTCAGAGTACTGTATTTTCCCTTATAGTAAGTTAACTGTGCTTCTCAGGTTAGCTTACAAAAATGTCTTCTCTCAGTGGGAAATGCTATGTGCAGTTGCCTCATGTTTATATTTCCCTTTTAACAACTAGCCAGCTATTCTGTTAAAGAACTAGACATTTTTGACAAAATGTAGCTTGAAAATTCATGTTCATTGTTTATCCCTGCCCTCTTATGCTGCAGATTTTTAGGAAATGAACATTTCAGGATTTCCTGCAGCTTCCTCCTGGTTATCCAAGTTACAGGGACTGATCTATAAATTCTCTAGTTTTAAGGTAAGTTTTGCTTTTATATTACTTGCAAATATTCATTTCTCACTTTTTTTACAGTCAAGGCCAACGGTTCAGAAACTCCCTTCTTTAATATTCTTTAACCTCTTTCTGGCATGCATTTCTCTTTGTCTTATTAACTGCACTAAACCCTTAATCCCAGCTAACATGAAGCCTGAAGCAAGTAGAAAAATCATGGCATTTTTGAGTTACTGTCCCCCATTTAGAGAGGTCCGTAATTTCCTTCTTAGTTCCTCTTATTAATAATGGTAGAAAATCGGTAATTTCTTAGTTCCTCTTATTAATAATGGCAGAAATTATTAATAATTAGTATAAACATATTCTTGGCTTATGCAACTTCTGGTTTTAACACATTCTGTGCCACAGCTTTAGCTGTGTCCACAATCAATGCTTGTCTTTTTATTTTCACTGCATCTCTCTTTTATTTTCCAGTCACTACAAAGCTCCTGATGAAGGCAAGTTGGTCTCTTTCTATGCTTTCTAGTTTTCGAAAAGTTTGCTCTTGTACTTTAAATAGCTTCCACCCTCTACCTTCTTTTGAATCCCTTGTCTTTATCGCAATCTTTTTTCATGAATAATTTTGAATAATGAATAATGAATTTTGCTGCTTCACTTGGAATTTTTAGAATCCTATTCAGATTTTCACATAGTATTTTTTACTAAGTCACTTCCACTATTCAGCTTTCCACCCTCTTCTTTAGTACTAAAATTGATTAGTTAGTTCTTTCACCAGAGCAACTAAGTCTTTGATGCTATACAAACACTTGCTGAAGTGTGCCCTGCTGTATTGTTTTTGTAATAGAACGTTGTTATTTGGACAAAGGAGTAAACAGCCATTGTGGCCTAGAAACCACATACAAAAATCTTCATCTAGACAACAGCTGTGACATACAAAACTGAGGGGAAGGTACGACTTTCATAGACAGATGGTAGCAATGGTGTCCCAGTACTCCCACAGGAGCACTATGTTATAAGGTTGTCCTAAGCACAGATCTAGATCTCACAGCAGTCCCATGACACTACTCATTTACTTTCTGCTGTCACTGAAGATTCACCCTCACCACCAGCCAGAGGGAAAACCAAGGACAAGATCATATTCCGCTGTTTGCCAGCAATGCATGATACCAGATTTGCAGGCTGGCCTATAGATCCGTATCAGAGATGCACATAGACTCTCCACTATAATAACAAAATAGAGAATAAGAAGTTTCAAGCCTCTGTGCTGAATTAGTGGTCAAAAAAAAAGTCTAAAAACATTCATCCTGGTTATTTTTTGAACCTCCCTATTTTAATTAAGTTGTAATAACTATTTGGGTTTGTAGTAGCATTCAACTGGAGCTATAGATATATAAATGCCAGGCAAATAATTGGAATATCCTACCTTTACCAAACATTATTTTGCTCCAGACATGGAAAAGCCAAACTTTTTGCAACATCTGTGGACATACAGCAGTCTGAATTACATCACCCAATTCACCACTGTCCTCGCCAGTGTAAAGAGCAGGATCACCCCCTCCCCATGTTGCATGTGATACTCCTACCAATAAAATTTACCTTTCCTTTTTGCCTTTTTTTTTTTTCTAAAAAGTATGGTCATAGAATCATAGAATCATCTGGTTGGAAGAGACCTTTAAGATCATCGAGTCCAACCGTTCACCCTGCACTGTCAGGGTCCCTAAACCATGTCTCTCAGCACCAAATCCACATGGTTTTTAAACACCTCCAGGGATGGGGACTCCACCACCTCCCTGGGTAACCTGTTCCAATGCCTCACAACTCTCTCTGTAAAGAAATTTTTCCTGATATCTAACTTAAATTTCCCCCAGCGTAACTTGAGGCCATTCCCTCTTGTCCTGTCATTCATAACATGGGAGAAGAGGCCAACACCCACCTCCCTATAACTTCCTTTCAGATAATTGTAGAGAGCAGTAAGG
>NW_010431841.1:0-13700 GCF_000710305.1 Buceros rhinoceros silvestris
TCTCTAAGGAATGAAAGTGAAGCGTGATTAGACGGGCCATCAGAAAATGCTCTTTCCTATTCTGAAAGTCCAGTACTATCAATGAGAACTGAAGTGCTTGTCAGTAAGAGCTATGTACTGGCAGTTTTTTGTCTTCTCTAACCCAACCTGCTGTAAAAGTAATAGGAAGACTTCTCACGGCTTCTAAAAGTCAGTCCCAGTACATGAACACTTCATTCTGTATATATATCACTGGATGCCAGAATTTCAATCATATGAAACTCAGGAAGACCAACTCAGACACTAATGAACAGACTGCAGACTAGAAGATTAATGCTGGCTAAGAGGGAACTATGGAGACAACAGCTCCCAAGGTCCAGGCAAAATTCCTGAACACACCTGTCAGAAACCTCTCAACCAGAAAGAAGTATTTTTTCTTTCTCCTTTTTTTTCCCCAGGCACAACATATACGTATGAAAAAAATAATTGATCTATTAGAAACACAATATATAAGAAACAATTAGTCAGGTATTGCCATTGATTGCTAGCAACAATAGCTCAACTATCCCAGGACAAACGGAGTAAATGTTTGTATCTCCAACCAAAATTAGCAGTAATTCTTATTCACCACCCTAATCAAATTACGCTCTGCTCTCTTCTCTGAAACAATGACCTTCAAGGGAGAGGCCTAAGATTTAGCTTCTCTCAGAGCTACTGAATTTAGAGTTTTTGTATTAAGAGTTTAATAGTTTCATTTGATCTGTATTTTCTTTTACATTAAGAATGCAATGTAATTCTGGTGACTTCTGGAGTTCCCTGAAGATGTACTACCACTCCTGATGAAGGTACCTGTTAGGTCCTAGAATTCCACGTTTTATTTCAGGTGCGTATCTCAGCCCTAAATTATTACCACACAGCTCTTCAACTTGTCAACTTCTAAAGTTTTCCTGAAACACTCTGGAAAAAGCAGACCATGACTAGGGTTTTGGAAAGAAGAGATATGTGGCTTACCCAGGTTCACTGTTTGCCCTTGACTTCAATAACGCCTTGCAACTCTTTGGAAGTTTTATCTCAACAGTGACAAAAAACATTAATTAAACGTTTCCCTAAGAATCCAACATAAAGCTTGGAGTATTTTTTATAGTGTCAATACAATGTTAAAAACTGTTCAATATGCATGAAAGAGAGAAATACACTTACTGGTCTGCCTTACTACTATTCATTTGTATTTTTACCCTTTGTATTTTCCCTTGTACAAATTCTGAAAGACAACGGAGTAAAATGCTAAGATATTGTGCCCATTACAATCTTTTTGTAAAGCTGATTACAGAAAGTAAACAGAACTAGGTAGAAACCTGAAAATAGTAATACTATTGCATAAATTTTAAAACATATTGCCTTCATTTTATAACATAAAACTATGACCATACTTTTCAAAGGCAGCATATTACGATCTCCACTCTTGACAGCAACACTTCTTCAGTTGAATTCAAGCAAGAAAAAAAGACTGTGGCAGAAAAAGGAAGTGGCAGAATAAGGAAGCATTCAAACGTGTAAGAAACATAACCTGGACTCTCAACTGTAAACAGCAAACATCCGTCAATACTCAAAAAACCAGGAGAGGTGTCATGTACGGTACAGAATATGGCATTTAAAGAACGCCCCTTGTATAGCAAATGCTTGCTGACTGTACCATTTCCATTCTTTCATAAAAGAAGGAAAAAAAGGCAATTAAGTAGTGGTCCAAAACAGAGGTAAGCCTAGCACGACTTAGTGGAGTACCCACAATTGACGTTATTCCTTTAGTCCCCTGTCTAGTGACTTACCTTTGCTTTTTCACTGGGTTCACTGGTTGTGCCATAGGGAGTGTTATGCAGTTCCTTTGAGACAACACACAGAAATTCAGCCTGATCTTCATTGCCATAGTTATAGGAAGAACCAATACTGACCAGCTGAAAGATGAAAAAGAAAAAAAAGTCAACTGCATTTCCCTATAAACAAACTCTCTAAATGCTCATCATTAGTACAAACACTCCTCACTCTTCAGACTGTTGGTTGTGCCTGAAGCATGATTCTCCACTTCAGTGCAAATACATTTTGATGTTGACAAATACACTGACACTCTGATAAGATAAACATAGCTTTTATTTTAAAACATTTACAGAATTAACGGGCTTTACGATTATACTGTGAAAGAAAAGGCTACAGAGGCAGGCCAGTGAAGAAGTAGCCCATTCTTGTTTCTGTTATTTACCAGAAACCTTCCCATCCTCCAGTTAATTTTTAAAAAGTTTGTATGTGGTACCTTAATGTAGCATGATTTAACATGTAAATGGCTGCATGCAGGAAGCACTTTAGCCTTAAAGGATATCCACCACTTTATTTACAGAATAACAGTACTGCTATTAAAACATATTTTGAGTGGACAAAGACAAAATTTGCATTTGATTGGAAAATAGCAAGAAACAGCATGGTGAGACACCAAGATTAACGTCTGGAGTTCATATGTACTGCTACAAGGAAGTTACTTAAGGAAGCGCTACAAGCGGAAGCCATGTATAATGAAATGTGATGTACTTACAAGCTTCTACAAGTCTCGATAGTGAATGACAAATGACAATTTACTGAGAAAGAAGGATATACTCAACATCAGTACTACCTCATACACAGTATGTTTATCAAATGGCAGAAATTTTATGTAACTTGTCTTACCTTACACATAGCACGCTTACCTAATGCTAGAAGATTTACACAGCCTGCCTTTCCAAGCCAGAATCAATTCAGCTGTAGCTGGTTCATTTATTTTAAAGGTTTATTTCAAAAGTATGACAAGATCACATATAGTGGTATTATTACTCACACAGATCAAAGTCCTAAAAATCAAGAAATTGCATAGATACACTGTATCAAAATGTCACTACCAAAACTGTATTAAATCTACCTACCAAATCACCACACACATGTGATAAGGCTGACCTACTCCCCAGTCTCTATTAGACCATGAAAGTGCCCTGGTAATGGCCCCATGGAAAAAGGCCTGACTTGTTTTTTAGGGCAAGAGCACTTGAAACACTGTGGTTACGTGCCTGAAAACCAGCTGTGTACTGCCATTAGTTCAGGAGAGCACCAAAGAGAGTAAAAGCCTTGTTAAAGCAGGGAAGATGCAGCCAAGACAAAATCTTGGTCCAGAATCTGTGCTTGAAGGATAAGATTATTTCCTCAACAAAAATGCAACGTAGACCAACATTAAAAGCAGTTTCCATATAGCACTGTCAGGAGAACATGCTCAGATGTTCCAGCACTGTGGTAAGACAGGCAAGTAGGCACCTCCACAGCCCAAGAGAGCCAATGTCTACGAAGAGCAGCAGGCAGTACATCTGCACAGCGAACCAACTTGATGCCAGCCCTAGGCGATGTCGGTGTTTTTGGACCCTGATGGTATTGCAGCATCAACAGCCTTGGAGGCTCAGCCTCCAACGAACAATGATGGCAATCAAAACTCAGCACTTGCTCAACCTACACCACTGTCTGGGGTGATCACCAGAAACCTTTCCTTCCTCCCTAACATCACTCCAGTTCTGCAAAATACATCCATAGTCAGTAATGAAGTCATCAGTCAGGCTGATCAAAAATGAATGTGACAAAGACATTTCTTCCACCAAACCCATGTAATAAAATTACAGAAGCCCAGGGTTTTTTTAGACATACCATTACATCCTCACTGGAATACGAAGGCACCATCTACTTCAGACATTAAGTCAGCTAATCTTTCACAAAGGGTACTCTGCAGTCTGCACCATATTTGTGTAACTTAGAATCGCAGTACTTAAGTACTTGCAGTACGTAAACAAGGCCTGCAGGAAAGGTGGAGAGGGGCCCTCTAAGTGTAGTGATAGGGCAAGGAGTAACAATTTTCAACTGAAAGAGAGTAGCTTTAGACTGGATATTAGGAAGAAATCCTTTACTGTGAGGGTGGTGAGACACTGGCACAGGTTGCCCAGAGATGCTGTGGATGCTCCATCCCTGGAAGTGTTCAAGGCCAGGCTGGACAGGACCTTGAGCAACCTGGACCAGTGGAAGGTGCTCCAGTCTGTGGCAGCGTGGTTGGAACCAGATGATCCTTACAGTCCCTTCCAAGCCAAACCACTGTATGATTCCATGAAAATCCATAAAGTAACAAGTTCCTAAGTTGCACAAAATGGACAAAGAAAGTCCACTGAGAAGCTGGAAAATCAGCACAGATTTATCTCATATAGAGAGATGATTTGTTGATTCTCCTCCCTATCAGCAAAAAGTAACATGAAAAAATTTTCAGGAAAAAAAAAAGTCGACTCTAAGCCTGCTGAAGCAGGATAAAGCTTATCATATATTATATAGCAATTACAAACCATGTAATACAAATACAGTAAATGCTTCAATTATTGAGGTAAAATATAGGACTATTCTAAACAGTAATTTTTAAAACCACTTAAAGGCTAGAAAATATCCAAAAAATTGGATAGATGTTTAAATAAATTGACACATAATTCACCTTCTCTGAAGAGAAATTTGCAGAATGTAATTCAAGGGTATGATTTCATTTAGCACACAGTCAACTATTCTTCTGGCAAAATGGCAAGAACTTGCTATCGTGTAAGCTATGATAGCAGCTACCAGAAGGAAAAATACTACTTCACTCACTGATACTCAAAAGAAATAAAAGACATCTCTGAAAGAAGATACGATACGAGATCCAAACATCAGCCAAATCATCAATCCTGGTTCAACAAGGCCGATGGGTTGCCCGTTGATAGCTACTTACATCCCCCACTAATGCTTCATAATCCAAATACATGGACGTTTTGCACATAATTGTAGGAGATGTGGCAGACTGACTACGTATTAGCTATTTGGATAGGACTACGGATTCGGCTGACTGCAAAACACCTGGGTGTCTTTTTTTGCCATTATTAATCAGCTTGTGCATTTCAAGATAATGTTACTTCTGCAACATTAAACAGAAGTTTTTCAAAACTCCGACCACGATATTCTTGTAAGCAATTCCGTATTTGTGTAACTAACAATGTGTTATTTGCTTAGTATCAATAGCATGCTAAAAACTTCACTGCAGATTTTTGAGATGCGTCAGAAGCAGGAAGTGTGATGGCAGAAAAAGAAGCAATGGAAAATGACTGCAGATTAGAACTGGACTGTCATGTCAGAAAGTATGATCAGAAACAAAGCAGTATTTTAGCACTTGTATTCCAAAAATCACCCCATTGTTCTTCAGTGTTGGTGGCAACATTTTTAAGAAGGATAATGATAAACTGGAACGAATTATTAAACCACCCCACCCTGCGTTCTCCTGATCCCATCCTCCCTCCTCCCACCAGCCACCCCCACCCCCAAAAAAAAAAAAAAACCCAAAAAAAACCAGAAACAAATCAGTAATCTCGAGATCCATCTTTGGGCCCCCGCCCCCCCCCCCCCCAAAAAAAAAAAAAAAACCCAAAAAGAACCAGCAACAAATCAGTAATCTGAGGTCTGCCAAATGTGTTACAATGCATAGGAAAAGGATTTCACATTATTCAGCACTGTCGGGAGAACATGCTCAGATGTTCCAGCACTGTCGTAAGACAGGCAAGCAGGCACCTCCACAGCCAGAGAGCCAACGTCTACAAAGAGCAGCAGACTTTCTGAAAGGATAAACTCTTCTTGGGCCATGGTGCTTAAACAGTAGAGAGAGTTTTAATAACCAAGAACTTAAGGAAGGAAAAAACAAACATTTTGAATCTCTGAATTTCATAGATTTGTATGATTGTATATACATATGTATACCTGCATGCATGCATTTTTCCTCTTTTTTTTTTTGTTTACTTCCGTAACTTGCTTCATTACACTCCTTACTAAAGTCCCTGCGAGCCCCAACAGTGTTGTACCTGAGCATAGGAAAATGCCACTAGTACTTATCACAGAAAATTAATTAGATCATGATCCATTCACTCTTTGCATGGAATAAGGGTGCTGACACTAGTAGGCTGTCAGCTATAAATAGAAAGGTGGAAATGTAAAGCATTAGCATCATCATTATTATTAAATCAACGGAAATACCATCATTTGTATTATACTGCTTGATGTTCCAATATAGGTCAGGATTTTCCTGGAAAGACAAAGAAATAACAACAGGGAAGCTCCTGTCTCATAAAGCCTGAACTTTAAAGTAAGAAACGATACGACTGTCAAAGGGCAAAATACCCAAAAGTTTGGCCTAAATAAAGGTGGGCAGAGACTACCTGATGCCTAACTCTGGTCAGGCTTGTTTCCAAAGAGAAAAGATTTAAGAATGATTTCAGGGACAATAAAGAAGTAAATTCCTGAAGAATTTTTCCTAAGTCTGCAGCTCTGTGAGAGGATCACAGAGACTAATTAAGAAAAACAGACAGTAAAAGTGGTGTAGCTGGGAGAATAGGTCAAACGACTCCTGCATCAAGTTACTCAACAGCAGCAAAATCTATGAATCTCTTCCTTAAATCAATCGCAAATCAATAACCGTACACCTGAAAACACCTCTACGAATAGGCAAAATGGCTGGTGCATCACCTTTAGGAACCTTACTTCCGAAGTGAACAAACCTCATGCCTAACTGAATTGGGACAGATCTCAAAACCAGCCACGTTTAAATAACTTGCTTATATAGAGTTGCTAAACTGGTTTACCAGTACTAATTCAGAATCTATACAGTACCTTTACAGGACAAAATAGCCATAGTATTACCACAAAGATAACCACTCCAACTCGAAGAAAAAGCATCTCTGTCTTTCTCTGCTTCCCACTGCAGTTACTCATATTAATTAATTTCTGCTTCACGACTATCAATTTCCTTCTGTTTCTGTGATGGTCTGATTCTCAAAACTGAGTAAATTTCACAACAATTATTCTTAAATTCTACTTTAAATATTTTTATATTTTGAATATTACTTCTATTTCAGACATGGTGAACTCCTTGTACACTAGAAAACTTGTCTTTTTTTTTAATTACACTGGTTAACAGCTGATAGAATAAAAGAAAGTCCTCCCCTCATTTTTTTTTTTACAGACTCAAGTTGTATGAATATAAGTATGGCCTCTACACCTTTTGGTTATAATGTGTTCATTCTACTGGCTTCTCAAAGGATTTGCAAAAGGCTATAAAGATACATACACATCAACTGTTAAACTCAGCACTGACCAGCACCAGGACCACAAGCATACTTATTTCAGGTCTCTTAAAGCTCTTAAGCCTCTGTCAGACCTCAAATCTAGGAGGAAGGAAAATTCTTTCCCTTCCAGGGTTTGTTTGTTTTTTTTTTTAATTTCATACCTGCCTTCATTTCTTCACTGCCTTCCCTTATCTCCCATCTTATGTTAAATTTTACTTTGAGCTACCTAGATCATGAACACTGGACTGACATCACGCTGCCTGCACCCTACACATCCTTAACAACAGGCCACGTTTCCTACTCAGTTCCGGGAAGTCTGCAAACCCAGTGCATGAATGCCACATTCCAAACGGTACCTTACAACTGCAAGAAGCAGATAATGCTCGGTACATTGAAAGCAGATTCTGGAATACAGCTAGGCAACAGTCCAGGTTTAAAAGCTAGAATTGTATGGCTAAGTGTCCATGGAAATTCGCACGCGAGGTTCTGCTCCTATCAAGTCACTTTACTGTCACGTTATCTTCATGATACTACACTGGTCTTTCAAACTGAATAACCATATATACAGCAAGGAAAAGAGCAAGCCCTCCAAGTATTTTATCGATGAAAAAGACTACAAAACACCAGGTTCCCAAACAAATTCACAAAAAACACTGCAAAACAGAGCACAGCTATGTGAAGAACTGGAAACTGCCTCCAGTGCTACCAGTTCACAAAAAATCCTTCCCAAACTCTTGCAGACTGGCAAGTAACACAGCAATAATAAAAAATCAGCATGACCTGAGGGCAAGGGAAGCAGGAAGGATAAAACAGCCTAAAAAGATAACCACTGAAACTACGATTCTTCATTTGGGTTTCAAGAACTTTTCACAAGTGGGGGGTAGGGTGGGGGCATGGGGAGTGGAAACCCAAAACAGCAACGACAACAAAAAAGGCAAAAAAAAAAAAAAAAAAAAAAAAAAAAAAAAAAAAAAAAAAAAAAAATCAGGATATTCTATCCACCTGAGTCAAGATTTAAAACTGCTGGTTTTGTCCCCCCCTCACTCCTCCATATTTTACTTCTGAAAAAAATCTGTTATTCGCTGTTCCAGTTTGAATGTGTTTCACCCACAACTTAAAAGAAGTTAAGTTGCAAGTTACCAGAAATAAAGGGTTCGAACTCAGAACTTAACTGGCTATTAGGTGCATGAAATCCACTCAGACTGGAACAATGATTAACACAGAAACGGCCCTTTCTAAAGCCTGTGAACTCAAAGTTTTATTTACACGGCTCCTCATGTTTAAGTTGAACCACTTAACAAGTTTGGATCAAAGGCTGTTAGCTTTGGAGGAAGATTTAAGGAAAAGAGTTACCTATTGCAAAGGTGAGAACTCTTCTAAGAAAATCCTTCAGCTAGTAACTATGGGGGGGGATGAAATTGGTATTTTTAAAATTATTTTTACAATATGAACATTCATAATGTATAATGAAATACTGTGAATATAAAAGCCAGTCACAAATACACACAAATTACTATGTGCTGTACATCCAGGAATAAAGTGGAATGATTTGAAAGCAGCAGAAATGCAAGGAGGCCAAGCATATCAGTGTGACGGCAAAAAGAATGGTGTGACACACCTCACTGCAGCATTTCTGGAAGCATCTGTCTTCCCCTTTCACTTCCCGAGACACTATCAGCAGATACTCTGACTGCTGGGCCCGGCCACAGCTGTACTGGGAACCTATACTGACAAGCTGAAATAACCAATCAAAGCAAAACACAAAAAGAAACCTTTGTGAAGCTGAAGCACATACCATTATCCAAATCATACAAATAACAGGTGAGCTCAAACGTTCAGGTAACATTTACCTGCCACTAGAACAGGTTGCTATCAAGCTACAACTTTCATTTCAACACACTTAAAATTTATGGAGGCAGTTGCAAAGCCCTTTGTAATTTCAAGGGAAGTTAAGAGTTACTGATAGTAAGTCAGAAAAATTCCCATATCATTGTGCTGTAGCAAACTACTCTGACAAACATAAACAAAGTCTGGCACATTATGAAAGTGAGCATTGTAGCATGGATATAAGACTGGAAGGTGTTACGTAAAGCAATATATCAAGCTTGGGTATGAAAGAGCTTCATCTTGTAAAAGATACTCATAGACAAAAACAGCTAAGAAAACATGAAATCAAGTAGAGAAAAAAACAGTTGAGTATTCTAAATTGGTTTTAGAAGGGGTAATTTAAAGAAGATCCAAGAAAATAACTGGTGTGGAAAAAATTGTTTGTCTTGTTCCCATAAAAGTCAGTACCAAGAACTCTGTTCACACTTGCCAAATGTCTAACAATTTGGAAGTTCAGAACAATCTCAGCTAAATTTATCAACTTGTTATTACAAAAAATATTTTATCTTCATACATTGCAACTCCTAGCACATTTATTAAAGCACAGCCTGTCAGTACACTTCAGAAAGAGTAGAGATTTAAATTAATTGTGAATAACTAGACAACAACTGCTTATTCTGAGTAAATTGGAGAATACTAGTGATGAGAAGGCTCATGAACAGGAAATTTATTTTTATCCTGCTTGTGTTATGTGAATAATTTTGAAGGCAGCAGCTAAATACTGTCCTCCTCATACAGCGAACGTATTTAAGACAGCAATATGGTGACAGTCTCAGGTTACATTAATCATTAAAATTTATGTAACTGACACACGACTGCTGTCTAAAGCTTTTTTATGTAGCCATTTTGTAGAGCTCAAAGTTTCTCATTATGCAGTATTGCTAAAATACTGGTTTTAGTGATTCCCTGTAAAGGTGACAATTGAAGCTAAAAACAATCTACCAAATAACCCACTGAAATCACAATAGGGGGGCAGCACAACTACTGGCAGCACGTTTTGGGTTGGAACTGACACATAATTGTGGCATTCTAGGAGCGCTTTTACTCGTGCTCTTCGGAAAAGTGCATCAACACACGTGTAAACGCCCCAGAAGCTTAACACCTTCCACTCCTATTTAATCACCACATCCAACGGTATTTTACAAGAAAATTTCAAAATGTTAAGGGGAAAGAAATATTTTTGATCAAAACCAACCACTTAAACATTTTATATGGGGCACAGAGCACAAGGACTCTCAAACCGTAGGAATATTACTCCTCTGAAAAAGTTGATGATTTCTATCCCACCAATGACAACAAAGCGTGGTAGGTGCCACCCCAAAGACTGTTTTCTGAAGGAAGCATGCTGCTGAACAACACAGGTCTATAAAAGATAAAAAATATTACAGAAACGCTACAGTGTTCTCAAATCTTAACAGTAAAAACTGATTAGATTGTACAGTAAATTCTAATCACGTTTCAAGTGAATGATGTCTGCTAAAAGTAGGTCTGCAACACAACCGAAGGAGAGAATGGCTCAGTCTGAGGCAACGAGAGGCTGAGTATCATGACTCCATACAGCTGTTGTGTGCATCTGCTGCAAACTACGTGTCCAAGAGAGAGCAACATGGAGAGGGAGGAAGTAAGGAGAAAGCTGGATGAAACAAGGACATAACTTCAAGAAAGCCACTGGACTTTTCCAGTTCTAAGAGAGAGTCTAAATTCAAAAAGAGATTATAATACTCTTTCAGCAGTTGTACTGTCAAAGCAGTATTACTCTCAAATATAATAGTCCCAAAGAATACAAGGTCTTAAGGCAGGTAAAAGCCAGAGTGTCATTTATCTGTTAAAAAGCAAAGAACCTCTATTTGTAATGAAAGCTAGTTTCTCATGACAAAGAAGAATGTCAAAGAAACTTTGTCAATGCACTGGTCCAAAAAACAGTCATGCGTTAAGTGAGAGCTTTTTTCAGGATCTTAAACAACATTCAGATTCTGGCATGTCCAACAGACCTGGTAATACCTGAGCCAGAGCACCGAAGCGTAAGCAGCTTTCTCTGTGCTGATTTAGTTTACTTGATCATGGCTGTCTCCATGACACCAGCACCTCATGCATTTCAAACATAAACAAAACGTTCTCTTTTACCTTTGCGAGCCACGCTTTTCAGAAATGTTGCCTGGCTGCGTTATTAGAGTGCGACTGCACAGGGTACGAAAGAGGCTTATGCTTACTCCAGTCTCTCCTACAGTTGGTACCAGACACTGGAAAAGATGCTGGTGGCCCAGCAATTGTGTCTCACTCCAGAGTTAACAGATTCATTGCTCCGGTGCAGTTTAAATATTCAGGTAGGTTAGGAACGTGAAGGATGAAGAGGCCGCGTAGTTAAGTTTCCCACTTACAGAGATTATCAAAGATAACAGAAAGATCTTCTTGCAGTTTTACAACGCATTCTTGAATAGACACACAAAGCTATTTTTATGCAGTGCAAAGAACGAAAAGATTCATGCAGCTCACACCTATCCGGCTTCACATCCATGCTGGATAAATTCACCCTCCTACATATATCAATCCTTTATCTGAAGAACCGTTGTTTGGGCCTGGCAAATGCTTATCTCCCAAGCTCGCCTCTTTTACCCAGACCTCTTTACATCTGAACTTCCATGTGTGTAAACTTCTATTAGTCAGTTTTGTTTAATTCACCCTTCAGATGCTCGTGTGTAGACACCAAAGAATTGAAGTTCAAACACGATGTAGAAGTTTTTATAGAAAGAAAGCACAGTTTGCCTCCTGGAAAGCAACCAAGTTTTTTGTTCTCTGACAAATAAGAATACTAACAGCAAATTTTAACTTCAACTGTGTGTCTATCTAGCCAATTCCTGAAAATGACTGAACTTAAAAAGATACACAGAACCGACTTTATATGCCTCTTTCACATAAGTGAACTTTTAGAAGACTTTGTAATTATATCCCAAATGCTTTTTTTTTTACCTGTTCAAATTTCCAGCCATCGGACATTGTAGAAACCATTTGAGTGAGTTCCTCTTCCTGGCACTGCAGTACCCTGTACACATGTTTAACTGGCACCTTCAAGAAGAAATAGAAGATGCTCAATATATCATGGAATTCACTGTTTGTGACTTGTCTAAAGTTGCCATTATTCTCTAGAAACAGTAAGCAACACCCACCATGAACACCTTGCGTATATTCTTTTTCTTTTTTAAAAGAAATCTCATCTGTTCAGAATGCAGACGCCTCAATGCTTCACAAATGTTCAGAGACTGCAAGTGCTGCCTAACAGTTACAACAAGATAATCTTAAGACTTACCTATTGTTCCATGTGGTAGCAAACCACATTATTAAAAATCAAGGTTGAGGTCCTGCAGAGGCCTATCTACCTATAGTCAGGAATGTCTGACCATAATTAAAATTGACTTTATTTCCCTGTCAAAGTTTCCCGTCTAGAGCAATGAATAACTAGGACCATTTCAGCTGAAACCCTTTAGAAAATGCTATCAGAGCAACTCTGCTATCCCATAAACTAGCTTCAAGAGAAATCTGGCAACATGAGTTTGTAGTATCTCCATGAAGACTCAGTTATCACGGAAGGCAGGAGCGGCAGAGTTAAAGAACAAACTCGAATACTTTCTTTACTCAACAGTTCCTCCATCATACTTGTTTTCATGAAGAAATATTCATCAGCTGCTAGGCGACGAGGGTAAGTCTTCTCAACTACAGGGCACTACAAACAAAGAAACTAACTTTGCTACAGAAGTGTATGACAGGGGCTAACCAGCATATGTATGCGCTCTATATAAACATACTGCACCAACCGTAATTAGGCGTTGTCATCGCATTCAGAGTATCGAGAAGTATATGAGAAAAAACGGATCTTACAAAAGCTGTTTTCTAAAATAAGTATTTCCAGAAATTATAATACGACAAATTCTACTACTACCAGACACTTTTTAACAATTTTTAGAATGCTTTCAGTTTCTGGACAAGAACTAGAACCATATGCCTCTGGCTTTTGTAAGCAGACTGGCAGGGATTGGTGATTAAGAATATTAATCTTTCCAAACTAACAGTTCCAGCTCTGCCAGTGATGAGGCAGCCATTCACTATCTTACTGTTTGGCTGGGGAAACAAGCAATTAAGGAACAAAAAGTACCCATGCACTACTTGCCATAGAACAAATGATCAAAAACACACTAAAAAACAGCCTCACCTGTGAGATTTTGCTGTCTCTTTCTCTTATTTTGTCCTTTACCAGTTTTATTAATGATGTGATATTGTAGAATTCAGCCTCTTCCAGTACACCTAGTATGGGAACATTTTTTGGAAAGAGAGTGTAACAAACATTCCAGGCCAAAACCACAACCAGCTCCTAAGATTAACTTCTCTACAGCTATAGAAAATTGTTTATTTTGCCCTAGGAAAAGTTAATTTACCAACCTAATGATTCTGGCTGCCTTCAGGCACATGTAGTTCAAACTTTAGCTCATTCTGAAAAAAAGTCTTAAAAAACCCCCCACAGAAAACCGATGCCATTTCACATACAGAATGAAGCAGGAAGCAAAAAAAGGAGGTCAAATGCCATTCCACTACAGACTGATGGACCATCACAGCTCAGGCCCCACCTTAGGCTGGAATACAAAAGAGAAATTCAAATAGTCCTGC
>NW_010431841.1:13812-24680 GCF_000710305.1 Buceros rhinoceros silvestris
GGTCTGCAGCTGCTAGTATGCAGAAAGTTTTTCTTCCTGTCATTTGAGATCTTAGACCCTGAAACAAAAGTTTACAGACTACTCCCACTTACACGTTCAAGACTTACCTGTTCTCCACACATACTATGTATTTAACAGTGCACATGGAAACTGTATTTCACATTATTTCCTCCTAATATTGTTAGACTGTATTTCTCATTCATCAAATTCTTCAATACCTTACAGTTTTACTACTATATGATTTAATACAGTCATCCTCCATTAGGGTAAAATTAATATGAACCGGGGACAGGAAGGGAGAAGGGGGGAGTGGGGGTGGGGCAGAATTTACTCTTCAAGAACATATTCCGCACATCTGAACATCAAAGAACTCCACTCTTACTTCACTTTACATCTTCTAAACCCAGTATTCTTTTGCTTGAAGAGGACTAAACCCAAATACTTCATATTTCAAATAGGAATATTTGATATAGGAAAGATACAAGATAAAAGGCATCTCCCCTCAGTTGGATTATTTATAGTCTATTTTTAACCGGGGACAGGGTTGTGAAGTCAGGAATCATACCTGAAAGACTCAAATAACAGCATATACTATAACTGCACCATACCTATCAGCTTTGCTTGCAACAGATCAAAATGCTCCACTGATTAAAATTTAACATCTACTTGCAGTTACTTTTACTGACTCAAAAGCAGTGAAAATAATAAGCAAGTGACAAGAACGCAAGAAATTTAGTAACATCTTACCTTCCTCAGCCAGGTCCTTGTTAATAACCAGTTTCCCATGTCTGAGATAGTTCAGCACTGGACCAAAGTAGGTTGGGTCTCTGTCTATTAAATAGGCACCTGTTTCATCCTAGATTAGAAAACAAAACAAAAAACCAAACCAAACAAAAAAAAAAAAACCAAAACCCAAACGACACACAAACAAAAAAACAAAACAAAAAAACCAAACAAAAAACCCACAGTAATATGATTAGAAAACAAAACAAAAAACCAAACCAAACAAAAAAAAAAAAACCAAAACCCAAACGACACACAAACAAAAAAACAAAACAAAAAAGCCAAACAAAAAACCCACAGTGATTTGCACATCCAGGCGGGAATTGCAAGCTAATATTCAGCTCAGCATCTGAATTACAAGCAGGATTCAGACATAGCCACATCCCTTAAAGCCAAATGTATTAAAGGCATTCAGAGGAATTCAGCAATGTAGTTGTAGTTGTTTCAGATTGATCACTTGACTCGATCATGTACTACACAACTTCTGATACCCGATCAAATGCCCTCCAAACCCCTTATCAAAACATCATCAACACCGTCTGATGCGTGGAAAAACTCCGCAATCAAGATAGATTGTGAAGCAGGTCTGTTTATTGTGATTTCAGCTCTATAGAGTTGGGTGCAGCGAGGGTCGCGTACCCTTAAAGGTGCATGCACACCACGTCGTAGCTTTGGCCTCTTATTTAAGGCAGTAAAACATACATATTCAAAGGATTGCTCAACCGCCTGGTACAGATGTATTAGTCTCTCCTGCTCCCGATATAAATTAGGTCTCCTCCCCTTTGCACATGCGCAGTCCTCTTTCATGTTACAGGTCACACAACGTCATGCATCGCATGTCTCATTAACTCGGACTTATGCCTCCCCTGGGAGGAGAAAGTAATATTCAACAGTCTATTAAGCAGGCGCAGTTCGGGGAGGGCTGGTCATTATCTTTTTGTATCTATGACTCAGGTCCAGTTAAGCGACATCCTCCCTCGTGGCTGCAGAGACAATAGTCTTCTCCTCTTTATCTTGTCCCAAACAATGAGGCGTCAGGTGATAAGACCCTCTGCCTAAGCCTTGCATTCTTCAAGTGAAAAAGGGCGCTGGTGAGCAAGGGCGGGACATAACACTTTGTTTCCTCTGTTTGCCTAGAGCTTTGAGCAACTCAAAGGCAGGGCAGGCAAAAGCATTTTTAGCAAAGTTAACTAATATTCAAACCTGTGGATATTTTTCTACTTTCCCAACTCACGTCAGCATGAAAAATCTAAGCCTTAGGTGAAAACACTGAAAATTAAGCTTACAAATAATACTTAAAATAAAGAAAGTATCATTTTGTTTGGAAATCTGAATAATCAGAACAAAGGCTACATTCTGGTGGGATTCAAATACCAGCTTTTTTCCTTTTCTTCCTTTTTTTTTCCCTTTTTTTTTAATATAAGGCCAACAAACCCACCTTTTCTTCAACCTCAACATTTTGTTCTAAAAACTTTTGGTTTTGTCTTAGGTCAGACGTACAAAGACTTGCAGGGTACTGGTAACAGCTGCGTACCAAGCAAGGGTGCTTGGTACTTGTGCCCATCTTCTAAAAAAAACAAAGTATGGTTAAGATGCAGTTGCTGCCTCATGCAGACAAAAGAAGGGACAGATCAAACTAACTGATGCTCAGTTTACTGAACAGAGTACAGCATTCTGCAGAACGCAAAACAGTTCAGGAAATTCCCCTGCAGAGCTTGACAAAGATAGAAAGGAGCAAAATTGGTATTCCCCTCAAAATTCAGAGTCTGTGTGTGACCACCTGTGACCCACGCCGCGCTGACATGCTTTGTGCTGGCCAGGGCTCTAAGGAAGATTGGTAAGACAGATGTCTAACAGATCCACTGCTCCTTTCTACTATCAAGTGGATCACTGACAGTATTAATCCTTCAACACCTGAAGTTTTGATACAATAGGTATCCTGCAGACATATACTGGAGAGATGTGGCAGTACTCCAAATACTTTTTTATTTATTCTTTTTTTTAATATTCTCGTAGTTTACAGGTAAAGCATCACTAAAAAAAAGTGATCACTAAATGAAAAAAATTTTAAAAAGCATCACTTCTGACAATTCTAGCTAAATTTGAATCATTCTCCCCCAAAACTACATGTGATAGTGATACTTTTTCCACTTGAAAAACATTCTATTGACCCAATACTTTGCATTTGGACATTAATGCTGATATGAAAAGGTTTGATTACTGAACTGTGATATCTGAAAACTCTCCTAAAATGTTTCATGGGAAAAAAGATTGTGGATATATTTTTATATTTTATGGATTTAGTAACTGCGCTTGCCTAAGCAGGGTTGATAGAATGTTGAAAGGCCACAGCCCAAACTGCAAAACGCATACACATCTTTCTATAAATACAAGCTAAATGCTTTACACACTTAGACACTGTGATTTTGGAAGAAGTGGTGTTATATTTTATATAAAATTAACTGTTCAAGCAAATGCTAACGTATTAAAAAGTGCTGCCAGTTAACCGACAGTCGGAGCAGGAAGTGCTTGATGAAATCTTCTCACTTCAGCTCGCGGTCTCACAGAAGAGAGACTATGCACCAAAACCAGTAGATAGTGCATAAAACGGTGTATTTTTAATGTGTCACATTTAAATCTATTTACATAAAATCGAATATTTAAATATCTACCAAAACACTTCAAGGATGAACAATCTATAGATACAACCCCAAAAAATTAAATTAGCTGATAACTGCATGAATTACAACTGAAAAGTACTACTTCATACAGGAACACAAAACAGTGATGTTGGAAAGGACTGGTGAAAAAGAAAAAAAAAACTGGTGAAAAGAAACACTGTTTTAAAGAAAAAAAGCATAGTCTTTGTTCATCGGTGGAATTAAGAAACACGGGCTTACCAAACTGGAAGTCCTCCCAGTTAAAGGAAATAAATCTCTAGGAACAAGCTTCTTCAGCAAGGTTTTTGTATTCTTTACACCACAGTGTTTCTGCCATCACGCTCCGAGGCAACACTGCCCACCAGCTCTGCGCGTTACAGAGACAGGCCGGCGGGTCACAGAAGCAGAGTAACTCAAAGCTCTCAGCAAAACCACCAACAACAACGGGTACTTTGCTCCTGACACAAAAGGCCTCCAAAAAATTTTTTTTTACTGACTACAGTATCAGCAATTATTCTTAGACCTGAGCAGATTTCTACATGCTAAAGAGAGCTCCCAACAACAAAAACAACAGCAACAAGCTACGTCAGGCCGTCTCGGTTAACTTCCACCTCAAGAGAGGTCACGAGCAACCTGCATCGCCTGAGCTCACCCGCCCGGCGCCCGCACCCCCGCGCTCATTATGAGCGCTTGTAGCGAACATGCTTTGCAGGCGCTAACCGCACCGCGGGGTGCGACACCAGAGCGAGCGCGGAAGATGTGCGCCGCGGACTGGGACCGCAGAGCTCAGCGCAACGGAGTCCAGAGCAAACGAGTGAACTGTCCAGCACAGATCACTGTCACAACACGCAAAGAACGCACAGGCAAAAGAGGCATAAAACTGACTCCCTCGGCATCTTCCTAGCGAAGACGCCTTCTCCCTCCTCCTCCAGAGTGAGCTGCCTGATTATCCTTCGACGTACACTAAGCACTTCGTGCTGCAGTCACTAAGAAAATCCGATTACACTAGATCTTCAAAGGTATTTATGTAAACATAAATCCAATAAAAGCTGATGCAGTAACACAGTCATCTGCTCCGCCTAGGACTCTCGGAATACAGGTCTTTCCACACTTTCAGAATATCGCCAGGATTGGCTCCATCCACGTGTGCATGACTATTCTCATGTGTAACCACACGACATTCTAAAAAGTGGACACTTGAACGTTGGGTTTACTGTAAGATAAGAACAATAAATTGCTCTTCAGATGTGACTCAGACAGTTCAAAGGTGTAGCTACAGCCTGCGCAGGCATAACTGAACTAGCTTTAAGCTCGTCAGCTTGAATATTAACAGCCTGCGTGGTCCCAGCTATGCCCCTTCCTCTGCTAACCAGTTAATTCAATCACGAGCTTTGAGCACCTCTGAATCTTCGCTCACAGAACTTGTGTGCGCACTTTGAAGCCATTTCCCAAGTTCCAGGTGAATAACACAAATGCCAGACAAATCCATACTCTAATAAGGTCTCAGTTTTGTCTCTTGTAGATATATTTTATACAAACAGCTGTTAACGTTTAACAGAACAGCAGCTGAAACTCGAAGTTTCCTCTCTATTCAGCACAGTCACACCTCCCAGCATTTCAACCCCACAGGTGTTCCAAACAAATTTTGCCCCTCTTTGTAAAGATACTCAGTGTCTTTGCAAATCCAGCACAAAAGAGCTGATTAACCACATGGGTGTTTGTATCTTTACCCAGCTCTATTTTTGCATGACATTCTTCTCTCTAACAAGAGTTCTTCCTTCCTCGTCTGCAAGTCCTGGGGCCTTTTCCGCGCTCACGCCTTTTTACGAGGACACCATTTTGAAGACGACGTTGCTGAGGCACAGTGAAGGCTGCATTTCTTTACTACCACTCTTCAACACCAATGTTTAGTCCAAGTTATAAATACCATGGAAGTTTGGAGGAAGCCTAATAACCTGCCCTTTAATTTTCAATCACCTGGTTCAGCGTACCAATGAAATGTCAGTGTAGCTCTCAATCCTATTCCTTCTACCTTACAAATTAATGCTAAAGTGTATCTACAGTACAGCATTCATGGAGACAGGAGACTCAAAATGCACATGTATTTACAAAGAACTTGGAAAATACCGCCCCAAACATTTAAATGATCATGTATTCCAGTCTCAGACATTCCCATTTCAATCTTTGTAGAGACTGAGGCTCAAAGGAATTGTAACAAATACTTAGCCTGAACTTAATTTAAAACATGCATAGGACTCAATCTACTTACAGTGAGATGTAACCTTTAGAAAGTAGCGGTGAAACTCAACTGTTTTGTGCAAACCACTCCAATAACTAATCACTGTCACTGTTAAAAATGTACACTTTCCAGCCTTTTCCACACTTCACTAGCTGGATCTCACAACACCTTTGACAGACTGAGCTGGCTTCATTATTATTAGACTTCTAGTCTCCGTGTATGTACTTCTGAACTGAGAAGTCACTCTTCAAACTCCTTGCCAAAAAAAAAAAAAAAAAAAAGTTTTGCTCTTTATAACCTCCCACCAAATAATATTTTATCCTATGACTCCAATTTTTTAAGAGACAAGCTTGAATTGTCGATACCAGAATCAGGTCCAGGATTCAAGTAGGACTCCAAAGTAGAACCAAACGTCACTAATCTCATTTAACATCCTCCCCAAGAGCTGCATTAATACACTAGTTGAAATGTCGGAAATTTATTTTTGGTTACTTATCTTCATTAAGCACAGAACTAGTCTGAAGACTTCTCCTCAAGCATTTTTCCAGAATGGACACACTCAGAACCTACCCCACCAAGCTCCTGGCTCAAAGCTGCGGGCTCTGACCTGGCTGTCTAAAAAACTGATGTCATTTACACACACCGAGCAAGCAGAAGTTCTGCTCAATGCAGCAATATACACAGAAACACAATAATATTTGGCACTCAATCTGGATTTAGAAATAACTGTCTCCCCTGCCCTCTGTGCTTTTTAAATCTTGAGATAGATGCCCAGCACACATCTTTCTCAGACTATGCGACCTAAAAGCTTTGAACATCAGCAGAGCGCCAGTACTAATCAAAACTACGTTAACACAACTCACCTAACTAGTAGGAAATCTCATGGACAAGTAAGTTTATCTCTGGTATATCTTTGAATAACGAATACAATTAAGATTTTTTTTTAATGCTGCCAGTCAAGGATGTGCTACCAGGAAGATTCTGATTTTTCTAAAACATTCAATGCTTGTTTGCTTCCTTACCCAACGGGTTCCACCTCAGTACAATTACGCTTAAAAATTAAAAATCAAGCATGAACACTGTTGCCAAAACTCTTATTAAGAAAGACTGACAATCTTCTCACCTAGGGGAAAGATCAAAGAACAATGGAACAGTTTATGAAAGAAAACTTGGTATATAGAGAAAATAGGAAAGTGCTGAATCAGGAAATACCTGGCAGTGAAACTTAAAATAAAGGAATATAAGGATGAAAACTTAAAATATAAGCATGTAAGGATGAAAAAGTCAGAAAGTCTCTACGCCTATTTTTAAGCATTCATCTCCAAAGCAAGACTTAAATACTCCAGAAAACAAATCCTATTGTGAACAGTGGGTATGATCACTACTACCCATTCATCTGCTGAAATGGTTCTCAACAAGTCTTAAACACAAAGAAGAATATTAAATACAAAGATGCACACAACATTTTGAAACACGCTAAATTCAGAGAACCAGCTCACTCCATTCAGCAATGGTTTTGCCACGGCACGTGCCAGGGTTAACCTCCTCCTTCGCACCTGGAAGCAGAGCTGGTACCCAGAGACAGGCTGCACAGCCTGGTTCAGCACCAGCACCTGCGGGCTGGTGGCAAACACGCTGCCTTTCCTGAAGCCTTTCGGTTCCTTTTAACAGCAAGCGCTGAGGAAATCTTATGCTTTACGGCATAAAGTTAAGTAAGAAAAAAACATGTTGGTATAGAAATTACAGTAGAGGAAAATCACTACGTATGCAACTGATAGTTGTAAAGTACAACCTTGGAACTGTTTCAGTTTCTTACTCTCATTTCCAACAGCACATCATCCAGCTAACCTCTGCAGGACGTCAAATGGTTAATTTTGATATGCCTCACTTACTTAAGCAGAAACAGCTCTATTATTAACTTCTGGCTTTGCTTATAAGCCTGTTCTCATCGGCGATAAGCATTTCTTATGGCTTCATTTTCTGAAGATTCTGACTTGACAATCCTGCAAACTGTTCTTCTTCAAAGACATACATATACTGATGTACGAGCTAATTTAATCAGTGGCTCTTCTGCTTGATCTTGCTTCCAGATGTGCAATCTGTCCCCCTCCCTTTGGACAGCTGGGACAATATTAGAACTTTCCACAAGCTGGTTTAACTCACTGAAGTTATAAAAAAATATACCTCCTCCTTAATTTCTGCAGAGTTACAGATTTATCAGATGAAGCCCAATCAGAGGAATATGTAATGTGTCTATGAACTATAAAACGAATTTTGCATTATGAGCAGAATTCAGCATCAATCTGTTGAAAACCTATCTACAACTTCTCAAAGTGAGTTACTGAAGTGCATCCCAGACAAATTCCCCACACAGGAAACGTGATATACCTTGCTAAGGCTAGATTTTTTCACGGTTTTTTCAAACAGAGGGCTGCAGCAATCCATTTTGATCACCTCATCTGCTAGCTCATCCCTCAGGATTCTCTCCACCCCACCTCCCCCACATCCTCATACTGAGGTAGGGATAAGTATGTCTGGGATGGCTGCACCAGGCATTGACCTACATATGAGCTCTAATACACAGTCTCTCTCATCTAGAAGTGTAAAATGAGGTGTTTAAAACCCATGTGATTTTCAGGAAGAAAACAGAATGGAGTCAAACCCAGAGAATTACAGGTCAAAGACCAGCTCTACCACTCCAAGCTTTACGAGGGCAGTACCTCTCTCTACCAGCTGCACCTGTTCTAAGAACACAAAACTGTGCTGCATAGCAGTCACTGTAAATAATCTTTAGTGTATGATTAAGAAAATTATGTCAACTTGGTGTCAGGTTACAGCTCACAACAGGACTCCAAAAAGTAAAACCATGAGGTAAGAATTGAATTTTTTACTGTTTGATTTACGTGTATGTGGCAAAGGAGAAGAGCCAGAGTCCAGGATGCTAACACAAACATCACCCATTATCCCTTTGCACTATCTGTATTCATCAGTTAAAGGCATCTGGCATTTCAAAATCAAACCATGCAGACAAGCTACTGATGTGCTGTTGTATCCAGACAGTATGTTCGCAAACTGGTGAGATGTCAGGGAAGGATTTTTTTTTCTCCTGAAAGGACATCTTTGACATCTGTTATCACTCAGAAGAAAAAAAGGAACTGCTTGGCTTATGTTTTGCTGTTTACAGGAGATAAAGAATCTAAAAGAGTCTGGATCGAATCCTTGGAAGGCTCTATGTGTTTAAGTAATCTTAGGAATTGTAATTAATACACTAGGATGGGTCATCTAAGAGGAAGGCCACTTCTGCAAAATCCGAGATGACAGGTGACTGCAGAAACTAGGCTGTGAATGGCGGAAGTGAAAATCAATGACTACCGATGGTCAAGAAAGCAGGACATGAAACTCTTGATAAACACTGTACTGAAAAGAGGACCATAGTGCATGCTTAACCAGGAAGGGCGTTGCTTTTTGCCCATCGAACTGAAGACATCCAGGTTCATAAGCCTAGAGAGTGCATCACTGAATAACAGGATTTTCTCTAAACCCAGATTTCCCACAACAGTTCTCTCTGCCTGCTTCACGACACTCATTTGCACAGCGATCTGTCAAAGATAACCACACCAGCTACCATTTTATATAAAAGGCTACTCCCAACCACAGGACAATGCAATTTCCTTGCACCTTGCTAAAGCGGTTTCCACCAGACTGCTACACTGGCAAAAAAGGATGTCACCTAGGAATACCTACACATCTCGAATAATGCATAGGCACATTCTTTGTAAGTACAAGATGTCCTTCTACGGCTGTAACTGCAGCTACCTTTAACACGTCAAGAACGCTATTAACCACCATAACCTCAAGTCTAGAAATGTGAGAAAAAGTCATCAGTTCCCTCCATATCCTACCAAAGAGCTAAACAATCCTAGCAGGTATTTGTGATTTGCTGCTACAATCCAAACATGCAAGCACAGTAAAGAAGAAAATGTTTACATTAGTAGCCTGGTGAAGTTGCTGCAAGATTGCAACACCTCACTGATTGAATTTGCGAAAGATGATTGATTTAATCAGCTGGTGAAAAGAGGAACCAAACACCTTAATTAGAACTAAAGCATTTCTTCTAAAAATGTGCCTGATGACATTGAGAGAGAGCAAATAAGCACCTTTTGCAGTCCAACACCTGAAACACAGATGTTCAATTATTAAGTATACCTTATCTTTTATTTAAGAAACCTCAGAAGCAAGCTTTCCTACTTCCTCCCAAGTAAAGAGAGTTTCTGACTTATCAGCAAGCCACCTACACTTTAAATTTATTTCTACGGGTCAGTTTAGGCTAATCCTCTCAAACAAACAAAAAAACCCCAAACCCACACCAAAGACATCAAAAACCAATCCCCACACTACCACGCTCTCAGGGATTTTTTCCTCTAACTCTGGAACGCTATCCAGGTTCTCTTCCCTATCTTCTTATGCATTTAACCATCCTTTCGGGAAGGTATACATGAGAAAATGAAGACTTCTACTAGCAGTCTCACCGAAAAAAAATAAAAAACCATATACACATGAAAATCAACTCTTTAATTCCAACTTTTTGGTTATACATTCATGGGTTATAAGCTGTTCCCTTCTACTCCTTAAGTGTACTGCACTGGAAGTCCCTTTTTGTCTACTACACCGCAAAATCTCTTTGGGTGTCAGGACTACATACAAACACTTTCTATCCATTACTCCATAAACAAACCCGTGATCAGTAACTTTTCTTTCCCAACTAAAAATGATACGGATATCCAAATATTGAGTATCACCCACCATTTGCAGTCCATGCAGAATAAGTAATAATTTACTCAAAAGAATTGCTGAAACACCGAATACTATGGCTAAGCGACAGAGATTTTTATCAAAGGTAGTTTGATCTGGTTCTTGAAGAAGAGGGTGATGACAGTGCAGAAATAACACGACATCAGTGCAGGCAAATACTCCATTAAAAGGCTAAAACTAAACCCGGTCAGACAACAAAAAAATCCAAGCAGACGTATGAACGACCCCTGCTGCTTTTTTACGCGCAGCTGCATTCTTCAGCGACCCAATCGCTTTGCACGAAACAAGCCCACCCCCACCCTCACCCCTAAACTCCCCTGAAGTCTCATTCAGCAACGCGACCCCTCAGAAACTTGCCCGGCGACGGCACAGCC
>NW_010431842.1:0-10696 GCF_000710305.1 Buceros rhinoceros silvestris
ATGCTGCTCTCCATCCCCACCATTTGGTTCTTGAGGCCAAGCACCCAGTGAGTCGGTTCAACCATTAAAGACTGAGGCAAAGAAGCCATTGAGTACCTCAGCCTTTTCTTCATCCTCAGTCACTATTTCTCCCGTTGCATTCAGCAAGGGGGGGAGATTCTCCCTAACCCTCCTTTTACTGTTAAGATATTTGTAGAAACCTTTCTTATTGTCTTTTATGTTAGTTGCCAGCTTAAGCTCCAGCTGGGCTTTTGCCTTTCTAATTTTATCCCTGCATGGTCTCACAGAATCCTTGTAGTATTCGTGAGTGACTTGCCCCTTCTTCAATAGGTCATAGTCCTTCTTTTTCTTCCTGAGCTCCAGCCAGAGCTCTCTGTTTAGCCAGGCTGGTCTTCTGCCCTTCGTGCTTGCCTTGCAGTTTACTGGGACAGCCTGCTCCTGGGCTTTGAAGATTTCCCTCTTGAGGATTGTCCAGGCTTCCTGGACCCCTTTGCCCTTCAGGACTGTCTCCCAAGGGACCCTTCCAACCAGTTTCCTAAAGAGGTTGAAGTCTGCCCTCTGGAAGTCCAAGGCAGCAGTTCTGCTGACCCCTCTCCCTACTGCTTCTATGACTGAAAATTCTATTATTTCATGGTCACTTATGCCCATGTCTACTGAAGGGAGACAGAAGAGGGAAAGAAGAGGGAGGGAATAGATTTTTTTCTTTAATTCCATGCTGAAATACTTTCTGAACACAGGAAGTATATGCCATTGTCTTCTGATACACTGATGAATTTCCAGCTGAATTGGTTGTAAGAGAATCTTGAAAATCGTTGATAATAAAAACAGAAAACTGGAATCCAAGGGAGTGTTTGGAGTTAGAGGATCTCTTGACTGCTGTGGGAGTGGCAGCTCAAGGTGGTGGTGTGTGGATAGAGCATTCTGACAGTGTCAGTAAAGACTCTGCTTTTAGAAATAAGTTTATAAATACCTTCCAACAGAGGAGTAAGGTAAGAGTACTTGTGCCTGAAAAGTGTGACAATATGAGCAGTGTTCACCATTAACAAGCGCAGTTTTATTTATTTATTTTATTTATTATGTAGTATTGGTGATTTATCTCTACCAAGAGAGAGAAACAGGGAAATAGGAAAAACAAGTAAGATTGAGGAAAATGCAAAATTAAGTTTATACAAATTAAACAAAGGTTAATAATGCTAAACTGAGCATAAAAGTTGTTAGATTGATAGACACACAGGTAAATTAATCTCTGGCTCCACTGGAATTCTAATGAAATTACATGTACGAATAATTTTCCCTGAGAAAAGAATTAAAGCAGGAAAAATATCAGAAGAAAGGTAGTCTGACACTTTGAGAAGAGAAATTAAGTCTTGTAAGACATGGGTGTTTACATTCATGACAGCCAAATCTGTAAGCATGATTGTAAATATGACAATCATGACACTGTTGATTTGCATGGCTAATATTAGTAATTATTTGTATTTAAACTGTCTTCCACCTACAGATCTGTCACTATTTTCAGTCATAAATTATTAGGTATCACTTGCAGCACAGCTGCTTAAAGTTAAAATCAGCAGCCATCCCTGATTTACTTATACTTCAACATCAGTGGTTCTTCTTTCTTTCAAGAAAATTTCCTGACTTGTTTTTGATGTAAAACACAAAAAATTTAGCAAACAGCAAAGCAGAAAGATCTAATCTAACTAACACCTCTGGTGGAAAAAATACCCCACAGCCCAATGTAATTATTTTAATAATATAACTACCATTGCAGGACTGAGCAACTAAGTGGTTACATTGTACATGTTAATCACTTGCGATTGATTACCTTTCATAACTCTTCCATGGTCACAGTTGTGAGTGATGAGGACTTCAGTAGTACATAGAAGTATATCCCTCAAGCAACCCATTAGATACATTTCTAAGAGTTACTCAATAAGGGAACCAAGTGCCTTGCTACAATTGTGTGCTTTTAGGATCTTGCATCTCTTTTGTTAAGATCTGCTAAGCCTTTTAAATTTGTGAGAGATCCATTTCTATTTTATCATGTATTTATCATCAAAGACAGCCAGTAAAACAAGGTTTACTTATATAGGAAACAGGATTTTACCTTCAAGATAAGTAATAAGGACAATGATTCAGCCAGTGACTCACAGTATCTATACTCCCTGTGTAGTGGAGAACTGCATACTGTTTATAAGATGTTGTGGACCTTTTGATAAATCTTTTGACTCTTTAATACTTATTAATGTGAAGAAGATAATATAGGAAAAACATCTGTCTGACACTTGCTTTCCTGAATCGTCTTAGCCCAGTAAATTGTTGGAAACAGGGAAGTTTAGGGTTTAAGTGTTTAGGGTTAAGAGAACGCAAGGATCTTTCTGAAGACGTCAGCCACTGTGTACCACACCCAAGGGTACTTGGGGAAGGCCTGTTGCAAATGCTTTAAAAAATGGATCATTGCAGGGAAGACAAAGTTTCATGGTGATGTCTTGGAACCTGAAGCTATGAGACCCTTCTCAGGACAGCTCACAAAGTAACAGCAGAAACTCTCATAATAAATAGCTGGTGTGAAGGGATCTAGGAGAGCAGGGAGGAGAATGGACTTGTTTACCAGTGAGATTGGCTCAACCTGTGTTAGGGATGTAATATAAACGTCAGTAGTAGATCGCTAAATTATTTATTTTATTGGTGACACTTCCAACTTTGCAATAAAGCACCTACCCTTAGCTATCTTCCTAGATACAGGTAGTTTTCTCCAAGTTCAGGTTACAGGCACAAAATGCCAAGTAGAAAAAAATAGTAGGTAGGTGTTTTATACTACAGAGCATCAAGATTTATATTAGAATTTAAAGGTGCTCACAGAGGTACAAGAATCTTAGGGGTGAAGATAAGAAGCCATTGTTGGAAGTCTGAGACTGTTTCTCTGCTGTGTGACAAATAAACTCTGCTTTCTTAATCTTGTGAGTGTAAATAACTTCAACCAGTAGCTGTAAACAGCTTTCTAGGACTCAAATGGATGCAATCTTTAACCCACTGAGGCAAAATTATAACAGAATTTAGTGTTGATGTTTGATTCAATATTTAAGAAGAAAAAAGCAGAAGGAATTATTGATAGACTGTTAAAAAGTAATCAAATCTGCATCATTGTCAGCTATGCTTAAGTCTTAATTGATCTACAGGACAAACCTCAAGTTCCATCAGAGAGAGTTCATTTATAATTTATTAGATATCACACTTGTTTTATGAGAAAAGCCTGAGAACCTGAAGCAGAAAAACATCTCTATCACTAATATTTACAACTCAAAACACATTTGAAATTTAAAAACAAATTAAGAATGCCTCTTGATTTGAAAGCTATCTGAAAATAAAGCAGATTTTTTCAGTCTGTTGGGAGTAGCCTCTTAAACTTTGTCTAGAAACAGTTCAGAGTATTTTATTTTAAATTACGAATAATTCATTTTTCTTTATTTTTGCCCACAAAAATGTTTGCACTTCTCATTTTTCGTGGATAATGAATCAATGTAAGATGTTACTGTCAGTCACAGAGATTCAGTCCTACTTTCTTTCTCAAAGTTAAAAAGAATTTTGAGTGCTCAGGAACGGTAGGCCTAAGGTATTATTTTCAAAAGCACATAAATGATTAATGTTCCTTGACGCTATTTTAAAAAAATAAATAATTCAGGAATTTAGGTACATTTTCAAGCATTACAAAAAATGGTTTTGCTCCTTTTGATGAGATGGACTGGCAGTGTGGACAGTGTCACTGGAGAATTATACAATATTACCCGGATTATAATGTCAGTTTCTTAATTATCAATTAATTTTATTATAGATTGCCTAAAGCAAAAAATACTGTGTAGAACATCAGAGCAGAGTTTTCCCCAGTATTTCTGTGGTATGTTGATAAGTAAAAATTTAATTTTCCAGTGCAAATAAGTGTGAAATTAACTACATATGAAACACTTTTTTTACAGCAGAAGTATCTTTATTGGCTACTTTAAAGTTTACTCAGCAATCTGTTTCAAAAGTCACTTTGGTTAGGTGCTTTACAGAAAATGCAGGGCAGTGGATTAATCCAGTTTGTAGGCTGTTTTCCAAAGAAATGCTTAATAAAAAGGAATTTCATGCAGTATGCTATTAGAGCTTCATTTACATTAATAAGACTCTGTTCTGAAACTATTAAGCTACCTTCAAGATAAAAAAGGGACTCACTGTATTCTGCATGTACAACCACAGCGATTAGTTTCTGCTGCTCTTGTACCCCTGTGAGTTCAGTGTATATGAGAGAGAAAATGTTGTTTTCCTCACAGCTAAAAAGCTATCCTGTCATCTTGCTGCGATGAAGTTCCCCTCAAGCAAAATAGTAAAATCCAAAAGAGAAGCTGATCATTTGGTTTGCTGTAGTTGCAGTGGCACTAGGTGCAGTGGCAATTAGCCCAAAGTTTCGGAGAACTGAACTGAATGAATTCCATGTTGCAAAGTGACCACAGTAATTCTGAGTGTGTGTACTAATGTTACTCAGATTATTGATATACCACAGTTGGGGCTGGTCTTTGCCATTTGAAAAGAGGCACAGGTAACTTATTCAAAGGATTGAGGCATAAATGACTTCGGCACTTTAGAATCTAGTTATCAGGTATCTGCCGTTAAGAATGTAGAACATACCGTATGAGATTAGAACACTGTTCATATCTGTGCTACCTGTTATCTCTGGATCTTTGAAAAGGTGAAGGAAGAGCACAAGAAGATAAAACTCCAATTTTCTATTGCTAGGAAAGCAACTGAATGGATCAGGTACAACACTGATCTTCAGAAAAGCTGGTTTATAAATCTGTTTTTCAGCAAAAACTGGTACACTGTATTTTGTGAGGAATAGTCTGAGACAGAGGAGCAAACAAAGACTTTTTAGAACTATATATATCATGGTACCAGATATTTTTTGAGGGGTCCTTTTGGGGGAGAATCCTTTAGAGCAAGACTGATACATAACAAGATGGCTACACCTCATTAGCAACAATCTAGATGTAAGATCAGCTCATTATAGTTTCCTTTGTCTGTGGCATATTTGTTGATTGTGCCAAGTGTTGTGAGATACATATAGTCTTCCTCAGACACGGGAAAAAAACCCAAAATCAAATCAAATTACAGTATTCACTTTAGTAGGTGATCTGAGGCATTTACCTATCTATCACAGTGAGGTAGAAAGAAACATATCTCAAGATTCATCCAGAAAAACAAAATGTTCAGCTAGAAATGCGTGAACTGTAAAGACCATTATTTATTAGTGTTTTGTGTTCAGCTAACAGCCACAAAATTAATTTTAAAATTCTTATACTTAATCCACTTTGAATATTCACTATTGCGATTCAGAAGGGGGAAGAAATTGCTGATAGTAGATTAATCTAGCAGAAAATCATGTAAGAGTCAATGGGTATTGGAAGTATGCAGGATATGAGCTAGAAATGTATTGGTGTGATTCAAAAATGCTGAGTAAGGTTTTTTAACTTCTGTTCTCCTGGAGGTCAGACTAGCTGATAATTGTCTCTTACTGGTTTTAAAATCTGTTACTTTCTGAATATGTATCGGCTTGTTGTTTTTCCACTGATAAAGTAGCTATAGTTTTTCAGCAGTGCTTCACGGCGTCGAAGAAAAAAGTCCTTCCATAAGCTTATATGCAAATAGTTAAAAGATAAAGTGCCAGCAGCAGAGGCCAAGAAATGTGCTAACCTTTTTGAGAGTTTCGCAAGATCAATAAACTCCTTGTTAAAGTGCACTGGCAACAGCTTCTTGTCTGGAGCTTGTAACACTTACTTTTGGCTTCAGGGAGTTAAAATATCATCTGCTTTGGTTTCTCTCTTTTTGATAACTAGCTGCCATCTTGCACTGTACTTGAAAGACAGTCTTCAAGATCTGTAAACAAAAATATTCTTGGCAAGTATAGGCATAGTTTTAATTTTTTTTCCCCCTCTTTCATTTTTCTATGAGAAAAAAATCCTCATACTTACTACTGGGCAACTGTGTTAATGACTGGCTGTAGTACTTTTCTAGTTCTCTGTACAACAGTTAGGCCTGATTTAGTTCACATCATGTTGACAGTTGCTGGGAGCCTGTGACCCCAGGTAAGACCACAAAAAATTTGATCTTAGTCAAAGTGTGAGCAAAAGGGAATTTGTGATTTTACAATTATAAGGAAAAAAAACCCAACTTCTAAAAGAAAGCTAAGCTAATTTTTACTCATGGGATAAGGTAATTGAGTGTGGGGGTGTGTTAATTATTGCAGCATTCAACTTACGGCCTTGTTGTAAATGGTAGGGGTAGCTATTTGTTTAACAACTTATTGTGTGAATTGCTGTGTTTGACAAATGAACACTGACATTGAATTGCTGTTCTCATGGTATTGTTCTATTACACAATTGAGTTAGTGGAAATGGTTATAATTCTTCATAAACCCCCAACATTACAGGTTTACTAGCAGCTACAGTGCAACCACTGAGTTTATGTTTGAGTAGGTGACATGATATTTTTCTTCATGTACACTTAATGATAATTCCTCCATGCGTATTATCGTGTTGTGGATTTGTTAGCATACATCTGGGGAGTTACAAGCAAGGAAAAATTAATTTTGTCTTAAATTTTGGTAGGTCCAGCACTTAGTGTGTAATAATGCATTCATAGTGCCAGCTAACAGTAAGTAATATAAACCTGGTTTCAACTTCTTTTGTGAGCTGAAAAAACAGCTTTCAGTTGAAAGCTGAATACTTTTCCCAGTTCGTACAGAAAAAAAAATCAAAATCCTAAATGAACTAAGTAAAACTATTGAAACAGGCCTTGTGGGTCTCTTGAAGTACTTCATTTTTCTATTTTTCAAGTGTCAGTTTTGAAAGACTTTATTCCTTTAGTTAAAGTTCTAAGTATACATTTTGAACTCGGAATTCATTATGATTCAGCTATAAAACTTCATTTGAACGATGTCAGAATGAGATTTTAAAAGACTTCAACTTTTTCCTTTCATGTTTGTTTAATTTAGGAGACTTATTAAAACAGACTGTGCTGATAAAAGTTGATTGCACAAACTGTAAACATCCAGTGAAAATATTTCTTTGCTCATTTGAAAATTTTATGCTGATGTTAGTCTTTTACAATTAACTAAGACCTGCATCAATTTAAAAAGGGCTTCATTCCTGTTTGCATTTTTCTGATGTAGAAGGGATGAATAAGACAGTGTTGATAATACTGTACTCTAGATGTTACAGTGGGAGGAGTTGAAGATACGAGCTTTTATTGAATAGTGGCAATTCTCGGTTTGCTATTAAGGCAAAATTTTCAGCTTATAGGTTACAAATTTTTAGAAGCAGAGGTTTAAGGGACATTATGTTTGTGCTGTATTTGTTTACATTTGTTTGAGTCAATCCTTCTAAAACTCTTACAAGATTTAGCCAAACCGTTCTGCAGTGGCTTTCAGATGCTTAGCAATTCCTACAGGAGATGCTTCAAAAGGAATGTTGGCCTCTTCTAGTATGTAGTGATTTGGTTAGGTCCTTGTATCTTGTGTTTTGTTGTGTTTCGTTTCTCCTGTGTGTTGACACAGCCTCCAATATGTCACATATGATTACAACCCCATACAGCTGTTGAATCAGCCTGATGATAGACATTCTCTATAAACATGACTAACCGTAGGATTTACTACAGTCAATTAATCATAGTTATTTCATTACCATTTTCTTAGGAAGTATAGCTGTATTTAATTTTAGTAACTCTGTATTTTGGACACAGTTGAAGATAATGTTTCCAAAGCATTTTATTCTATTTTAGGAACATGTTAGGTTTCAGCTTTACTAGCATTTAGTGAAGAGTTCTTTGCACTACAGGATGGCTCAAGGCTGAAGTTGTGACAGTCCGGACAAATGTGGAGTAGATGATAAAAATACAGTCAGCATTCAGCAACAAAGTTTCAGCTTAATCACTTGCCTAACCTCTTTAGCTTGAGATAGAGATGATCTTGAAGGAGGGTAAAACAGGTTTTTGACTTGAGCCTGCATTAATAGCCATTTGGAAGTCTTCTAACTGTTTAAAAAGTGTCTACTCTCATCAGCTGCTGCAGGCCAACTGTCTTTCACTGTGCATGGTACGTCTCTTCAGATCTTCCCTATATCTGGCACACACTTGTAAAAGCTGGGTGAGTGGTTGTGCATCTGCCTAACAAAGAAATCTTCTGACTTAAGTTTTCTCTAATGTATTTTTGATTTTCCTTTTTGCAACTAATCTCTGAAATACCCATATGGCATTGACTTCAAGTGTTATTTATGTATTTATTATATAATGTAAGCCGTTTGGCTGGCTGTGTTTGTCATGTGAACTTTACAATGTTTTTGGTTTTTGCTGCAGTCAAGAAGGAGCTTAAAAAAGCCATTGCACCTGTGAAATCTCTCTTTGAGGCACAGCCGTTCAGAAAATTCTAGCTGGTTAGCTGCTTGGTGATGCTGGAAGTGTAAATAGTAGTTTTCTTTCTTTGAGCTGAGCAAACTGACTGCTCAGGCACTCGGCCTGCAAATCTGTAGAATTTAAATTTTCTTTCTTCAAAGACTGTGGCAATCTGTGGTCATGAAGACATTACTTTGTTGCCTTTGTAGATCTTGAAGCCTCCGAAAGTTCACAGGAGAGCTTGTGAACAAGTCTTTTCCCATTGTGTGCAAAAATGACCCAACCTGCTTAAAATCAAGTGTACTGTTAATTTATTGTAATCTTCTTGCATTATCAACACTTGCTGGTTTTCTCTTTGCCTTTTTTTTTCCCCTGGGCATCTGTGTGTTTAGTCATGTAATGTATGTATTATCTAACACGGAAAAATATCTAAATGTTGGAAATACAGAAAAAAATCTATTATTTTAGGGGTAAATTTTACTGAGAGAGTTCATTTCCATCCCCTGCCCTTCCACTTAGGCAAACATTAATCTTTTTGGAATTTGCTGGTTTTAGTTCACTCTGCATCTTGAAGGTGAATCCTTAAATCTCCTGCAACAATTTTCAGTTTGGACATGTGTGACAGAGCACTGCAGAAATTCTGAAAGTGTAAAATAATGCAATGTCTGAATTACAATATTTAAGTTCTTAGACTTCATTCTGTCTCATTTGGCTTTATCTTAAGTTGTTTGCTATTTTAGTCTGCAAATGCAAAATTAAAAAGTAATTATTATACATTGGACAGAGTCTTCTAGACCCATGTACTGAAGGGATCTGCCATGGGTGACCATTTGCCATATATTTCCCATGAGCTAAAATGAGATATAGTATAAACAGATTTTAATTCATTTGCTACTTGTGGGTGAGGCTAGGACTATATTTAAGGTTAGTTTTAATATCCTACAAAACAGTAAAGCTGTTTTATCTTGCAGAAATGTTTTGGTTTGTTTTGCTGTTTTTTGTTTTGGTTTGGTTTTTCCAGGCTCTGGTCCTCTAGATGCAGTAATGCAATGAAGTGTTTGTACTCTTGAATTCTGCTGCTAGTCCCAGCCTTATCCAGGCGCTCCTACCTCATGTGGAATCAAACGCAGGGTGTTTACTCTGATGGCAGGAATCTTCCTAGGAGCAATATGCAGATCATGCTGTATATCTCTGGAAATATAGAATACTCTAAATTTCAACCCTGTATTTGGACACTAACAAGCATGAAGGGTTTCTGCAGAATTTGAGATTAACCGTGGGGCATTTGGTGCAGGTCCTCATCTGTAATCAAATTGTAGGAATGATAAACAAATAGGTGTCTTCCACCTTTATTTTATATTATTATATTTTCTTTGCTATGGTGAGTACCCCTAAGCACCATCAAGAATCAACTTGAGATTAAATTTGAGATTAAAATACTTAAATTAAAAATAAATAAAATACTAGATTTTAGCTTTTTTAATGTCAAAGAGATTAAAAATGCACAGAAATGCTGCTAAGTAAAATACGTAGACATTTTTATACTTATTTTCTATGAGGCATTAATATAATTTACAGACAGGAATTATTTTTCTTGAGCTGTTAATGATCTGTCATTTTATTCCCTGGATTAGTTCTCAAAGGTCAAAATGCAATCAATTATCCAGTAATTTGAATTCCTTAATTGGCTTGGTTGTGCTTGAAAAGCAATGCTTCTGTTTTATTTCTATTATATAGTCTGAAAAAAAAAGCAGGTGGGAAGAAGTGATTCGGATGATGTTTAGAAGGATGTTAGGGCTTGATATGTAAAAAGAAAATATGTACAGATGCATTCTTAGAGTCTCTTCAGTGGTATTTCCCAATTCTTTCCATTAGATACTGAGAGTTCAGGAATAACAAAATGTAGTGTCCTTCCTAAGTCACTTTCTGAAGAACAAAATAATTTAAATAGTTTCCCTGCGTTTTTGAGGACTGTGAAGGAAAGGAGTAGATGAAAAGATGAAGAGGAATAGGAATAAATGTAGAGGAGTTTTTGATTCATACAGTGATCTAGCCTAATGTCTGGAAAAGATTTCTAGTGACTTGAACAGAAATTGGCTCAGACCATAACGGCTCTTTATAGCACAACTATGCCGAACTCCTGTTCCTGGCAGGCCCCGGCCGCTCCGTGCCCGGGTCTCTGATGTCCGGAGGTAGAGCAGCGACTCTTTCACAGGCACCCCCTTGCTGTGGGGAAGGAGCTTGCGTGCCCTTGTGGGGTTGAGAGCTGTGCTGG